>NW_018397286.1:343602-411908 GCF_002168275.2 Theobroma umbraticum
CGATTCTTCTGCTTCAGATGCTGGAAGAAATAGCAACCAAGCAAGGCCAATCAATCTCAGCCCATCGCAAAAGATAATCAGAGGTTAGTTTTATTACTTGGTAAAATGTTTTCTATTACGATACTATTAATAATGTGATAAGCTGTAGCTGTAGCTGTTGTAACTTTGCTTACATTTCAGAGTTCAAGAAGACTGAACTGCGGAAATATGGTGCTCCACAAACTAGTCCAACTACATTGAAAACTAGTGTGACAGGTCAGTTGATGACAATTTTCTTATACTTATTGCTCATGCACTTGGATTTAGACCTAGATGGCGCATTTTGTGAATGTGTGATTGCTTTGCTATGCCTGTGCTCACCCTTGCTACAGATCATTCAGTTGTCAGATTGCCACTAACAATCCGCCATGTTCCATGGTTTCTATTGGATCAATTTGCATTTGTCTCGGTGGAAGTCATAATTTGTTGTTTCTTCAGCAGGTTGATGTGTTCTCCTTTCTAATTTAGAATGGCAGGTCCTGTACACTACACAGCTAACTCAAAAATCAAAGAGGTATCATGATGGTTTCTTACGAGTCTCAGTTTGTGGATCTCTTGGGAGGCAGGTTAATAACAGAAGCTTCTACTTATATGTTCTTCCTCACAGTGCTGATTATTTGGATATACTAACCCTCAAGAAATCTCTAGATTCCTGTTACTATCACTATCTGTCTATATTCAGCAACACTGTTAGAGTTAGAGATCAATTCCCAAGTGATATTTTGTTGATAGAGGTTCTGTAGAAGCAAAGTTCATGTTTACAGCACCTGGTTTTGCATTCCTTTCAGGTCGTGTTGTTTGATGAACACAGAAAACTCTTAGAAAGCAGCTATCTCAAGAGAGATGTAGTAATAAGATCTGGAGAATCAATATCTTTGGATGCTCATTTGGTTGAGATTGGTGAATGCAAAGGAAATGATAGCAGTAATGATGGGAAACTAGGAATAAGGCATGAGCAGAAGCATCAATCTGAAAGTGATGGAGCTTTTGGAAAAGGTTGGTGAGTCTAAACATTGCAAGTTTCTTGATGATTATATTATTTTCTAGCTTTCTTTCCACTCTACTCCTTCAGAGTAACATGTCTTTTTCAATTTAGAATGGCAGGTCATGTACACTACACAAGTTACTCAAAAAGCCAAGAAGTACCATGATGGTTTCTTACAACTCCCAAATTCTGGAACCCTGCAGAGGCAGGTCTATATTCACTGTCTTCATGGCCTTTTTCTCCTCACAATCAGAATAATCTTCTTTGTCAGTTTTGAGAAGTAAATTAGTCCATAAGTCTTTTTCCTTTCTTTGCGTTTTTGTTAGCGGCTATTTGATTTCTTTTGGGTCCCCTTCTTCATAACCTTGTTCCCAGTCTTGTAAGGTGATATAATTTGCTGATAGTTTAGTTTGATTCCATTTTGCTCATTATAAATTATGGTTGATGCTCAAATTTCCTTATTGGGTCTCTAATTCAGATTATGTTATATGATGGAAGCAAGAAACTAATAAATAGCAGATTCCTGAAGAAAGACGAAGTAATACAATCTGGTGAATCAATAGCATTTGATGCTCATTTGGTTGAGATTGGAGAACCTGAAGGAAACTATCAAGGCCTTATGGACTCAGATGTTCGTGTAAGCAATTCCAATATTGCTGGAAAAACAGGGCCGATGCACAGAGTGCAGAATTGTCTTAAAACCAATAAATCCTTTTTGAAAGGTTAGCTGGTGCCAGTTCTGATGACTTAAGTTGCATTTCTTATTTGTCACTTTATTGAACTCTTTTCTTTGTATGAGTTGATTTTTGAAGACAATTTTTGCCTTCCATGTAATCCCGTGCCTTACCATTGTTATGTGTGTAACACTCACGAGAAAACTTTTGAGTTGATATAACTTGTGTATCTACTTTTTCCTTTTATGAACTATGGTGTCTTAACTAAACACTTTCATTGTTTGTTATTCTCTTTCTACTTTTCATATAGGATGTCTTATTTTTAAGTTCTAAGTTTTGAAGTTTTACTCTTTATCTTACTTTGTCTTATGTTTACAAGTATTTTGTTGTTGTAAGTTTGTAGTTCTACTTATGCATCCTGATGTTCCCGTCTGAAAATGTTATGTCATCAATATGCAGGAAAACCTCAAAAAAATGCTTGTTCAAGGGGATATGCAGATCCAAGTTATAGCATCTCAAACATTGATGAGACAAAATTAAGTGAGAATGTATCTGCAAACAAGCCTTTACGTGATGGTAAATGCATTCTCACTTTGATTTGATCATCATATGTAACAAAACTAACAAGTATAAAGAATTTCCTTTTCTCTTATACCTATTTTTCTTCCATTCTGTAAAATGACATCATGTTTCTCTTCCCATAATTATTCATATAAGATGTAAAAACTTAACAGCATAGATATTCTCTCACCAGGCCCAGGACTTGACTGGTCTTAATGCAAGTTATTGGTATATTTCTTCTGCTATGCAACATACCTGAGAGTAAATTAAGGAATTTGGTACATGGTGCCTATATGCTACATACTGCTTGTATATAAACTTTTACAATAACTTAGATGCTTGTAGGATAAAAACAAAAGTTGGAAACTGAAAAAAAATGGAAAAAAGAAGCCAAACTGGGGTCTCATTGAAGGCCAATTCTTGAAGCAATCCATGATTCTGATTAACACTGCTGCCTTGATGTCATAAGCAACAATCATATGTTTTACCTCTGCAGCTATTCAAATCCTGTCCATCCTCCAAAAACCTATTATGCAAGACAGCATTGCCATGGTGTCTATGGATAGGAACATCATGAATCCAGTTCCTAAGGAGCCTCAGAGTTCAGATTCTACTAGAAATATTCCTGAATGTAGTCAACCACCAAGGGTACCAATAGCAAATCATGGATCAGGTGAAAAACTGGATAGTAGGGAGTCAACTGAATGCATAAACATCCAAAAATTCCCTGATCTCTGTCCTAAAGGTAAGTTTAAATGCGATTATGTGCAATTGCAACTTTCTTTGCTTCTGGATTTTTCTAAATTACATTTCTCTAGCTGTAATTTTCTGACTGGGGTTGGATTCTGTAGCAAAATCCAGTTGTAGTGGCAATAAATCCTCCAAGAACAGTGAAGTTGGAAACTCACATGAGGTTTCGGCTATTTTTCTCTTACTGTTGTATTGCATCCTTAATTTTATTTTTTATTGCATGTACTATTTAATCCCAGCTAATTACTCCTGTATAATCAGTAAAAGCTTTATGGAGGCTTTGTGTTCTTTCTTTCCAGTAGAAAGCCTTAGGATAGTTGAATGATTTCAGGTTCATTTGTATGCTGCTGCCACCAATAAAAGGATAGAAAACAAATCAGAAATGGAGGTGGTTATATTCAGCCACCGAGTGGCATAAGTTCTTAAACTGAACTTTAAGCACACAAATTCTCCATTTGGATAGGCATTTACATGGCATATTGTGGTGAGATGGTTAACCATATGAATACTCATAGGAGCTATTTTGGGCTTGCCTATCCTATGATCAAACTTGATGGGTTGTGCAATTGTTTCTTTAACCTTTTTTCTTGTCCTTAAGAAAACCCATTTCTTACAACTGATTTGGGAGCTCTTATAATGTGTAATGTTTCATGCAGACTGACTCAGACAATATGGAATCAGTTGTTGGTTGCTCAAGTCCAATTATCCATGGTTGTCAGGAGACAGTTGATATAACGAAGAATTCTGTTGAAGTCAAGATTTCAAGGGAAGCAGGTGAGTGCCCAAGTTTTAAACTTGGATTTGACTGAAGGGTGTTATATGTGGTTATTCTTGATAAAGTGCAGCACCAATACAATTGAAATGCAGTAATGAAACTTGTTCACGGCCATTAATGTAGAAAGAAACATTAATTTTGAAATTGGTGCCTTGCATGTCTCTTTTGTGTAATGGAAATTTTTTTTATTTATCTGGGTAGTAAAAATCTACTACAAAGTATACACTATTGTAGATATTATTGTATGAAAATATCTTCCTTGAGTCCTCGGCTTTCTTAGTTGGGATTGTCAATTGATTTTATAATCGAAAGCCAAAACTAGTGATGTAAAATTTAAGGGTTATAAACTTTCAAAAAAAAAAATTTAGGGGTTATAAGTTTTGTGATCACTAGAAAACATGGTCATAAGATGTGGGTGTGAAAGAAAGAAAGAATCTTAGCTTTCTATTGCGTTATTTACTTTGCATCAACTCATTTAAGGCTACGCACCTCTCTTTTACTTGATGCAAACAATGGTCAAAAGATCTATCAAGTTTCTATATTCTTCAATTTTATTCAATTTAATATTTATACTTAAAAATGAAGTAATTTAATTATTTAATTTTGAAAATTTTGTTAATTTAATTTTTCTTCTTAACGGCATTTAATTTTGTCTTGTTAACCGATTAAGAGGTTTCTATTTATAACTCATTTTGTGACTTTTTATTTTAATGAGTTTTTATGTTTGTTTTCAAGTGATTATTTTATTAAGTGATATACATATTTATATTACACACTGAAATAATATAGTTAGATATTAATGAATGAGAATATTTTGTTATCATAAAAAACTCATGGAGTCAACAAGCAATACCTCGTGGTACTAATATGATGATATGGTAATACTAATGTGATACTGTCATGTTGACATGTCGGTGACACGTGACAAATAAAAAATTTTTTAAAAAAGTTTATGTCATGTCATAGAGATTAAATTAAGTAAAAATATATAGTATACAGACTAAATTGAATAAAATTGAAATGTTGAGGGATTAAATTGAAAACTAAATCAAATAAAGTTTAAATTTTTATACTATTATAGATAGAAAAAAAATTTATTTAGTCTTTTTGTATTATTTTATTCTAATATTATGTAAATTATTTATCTAAATTTGACTATAGGTATAGAATTTTTGTTAAAATTGTTTTTATAGAAGGAGAATTCAAATTAAATTTTTGTAAAGAAATAAATTAATTGATATATTATAGAATTAAATAATTAAAAAAATATTTTTAACTTCATAAATTTTTTACATTAAAATATTTAGTTTATTAATAAGTATATTTATTATCTACTTAAATATTTATATTTTTTAAATATTTTTTAATTTAATCTTTCAACATCTCAATTTTATTCAATTTAATTTCTGTATTATATATTTTTGTTCAATTTAATCTCTATAACGTGATATAAATTTTTTTTAAAATTTTTTTATCTATCATATGGTATTGACACATCAACATGTTAGTATCATGTCATCATATTATTGTCATGTGACACTCACGTCATCACATCTATATCATGTGACATATTACATCATTGTATTGATGTTAGGTTATTAAATTGTCACTTCAAAGCAATGTTAGCATTAATATTATCTCGTTTAACAGTAAAATTGAATATCATTAAAAAAATTAAAGTGAAGTAATTTTAAAATTAAAAAAAATTAAATTTTTTTAATTTTTTTAAAAAATAAATAAAATAAAATACATAAATATAAATATAAATATAAATATTTTATAGGTATTTTAACTATTAAAAAATTGCTAGTATCGAACATTTAATCAAAAAATAATTTTATCTTGCTGTTGAAGTGAAGTGAAATGAGAATATCTCAAATATTGATGGAAATTGAAAGAAGAAAATCTTTGAAGTGATTGTGGGTAATGGATAATAGTTTGGGCAATTGTAATGAACAATTAAACTAGTACAACTACATGTCTTGAAGATAAGATTTTACTCAAAAGTCATCATCTAAACAATGTACGAATTTCAGCTTTTCCAGTCGCAGGTGCTGCCGCCCCTGGCCCTGCCCCTGCCAATGTGTTGGCTGTGCATTACTATATACTAGGAATAAGACTGAGCGCATTTTAATTGTGTTACAGCAAGAGAGGAACACCTACACCTACACTGGGCTTGTTTCACTTTTATTTATTTTAATATTTCTTTGTTATAGCTCCGGATCTTATCTCTATATTCCCACTTTGTGTGAGAGATATGAGAGGTATCTTCATCATGATATATCCTGCACCCCGCAGGCATCCCCACCAAGCACAGTGACATCAAATTAATGTTCTTTAAAAACTGAATGTGGGCCTCCTCGCAACTCTCAACTCAATCAAATCCTTTCCTTCAATTTATATTTGGCTTTGGGGTTATGTTTAAATGTCTTCTAGACAATGCAATTGCGTGCAGATTTTCTAGCAAATTAAATTATAATCTTGTCAACTTGGATGATAGTAGGAATTCATATCTTGTGAAAAGGATACTTCAAACTAACCATAGCTATATTACAGAGATGCTTCATCATAAAAACTGAACAAGGAGGAGAATTGAGTAATTTGATCCAACACCTTGCATAGTCATGGATGATAAGCGAAGAAACCATGAGCAAAGAACAAGGTAAACAAGTGTGAAAAACAAGCTAAAAGCGAAAACCATAATAGAGAATGGCAAACCAACTGATAAAGTGGGCTCCATGGCCTTAATCTTCAACTCGATTAAGAACCCAGGTTGAAATAAGAGATTAATCAAAAGTTTGGGGGTTGATTTTGCGAAACCAATCATTTAATTTATCCATAAAGTAATAGACAAATTCAGCATATCTTTTGAGCTGGGCATTGATGCCTAGACTAATTAGAGGATGATGGGGTGAGAGACAAGGCCCGACCTCCTTTGTTAGTGGACAGTCGTGGGCTTGTTCCATCACTAGAAAAGGGGGTATAAATACCATCATTTTATATTTGATCTTGAAGCCTCTTTTTACTTTATATTTCTCTTTGTCCCGTGTATCATATGCTCCCTTTCCCTCCTTTTCTCTTATACCTGCATTTATACCTGGCCACTTCTCCCTCTCTGAAATTTGGCGTCCATTTTATTAGAATTTTGAGGACTGGTGGTGATGGGTCTGCCTCATACTCCATCTCCAACTCCCCCTCACCTCTATCCTCAGGCACTTCAACTTAAACTCTACCAGGCATTCATATTCTCAATCCCTATCCTCTTCTCAGTCATTCTCTTTCTCTTGTTTTACTTGTTTTACCTCAAGAGAAGAGCTTCCACTCCCTCCTACCCTCGCCCGCTGATTCCAACCACTTTTAGCCAGGCCACTCCATATCTCCCCTCAGTAAGTCTCCTCACCTATTCTAATGACTACTCCATCTCCATGCTTGAAATTGAAACTTAAATAAGAGCTTGTTGTTGCATAACCTGCATCTGATAATCTGTTTGCTTGGCCTCATATGTATTGAACGCAGCCATGTCAACTGAGTTTGAAAAAGGAGCTGACAGACAAGCTGCCAAGAGTCTTATTTGATGAAGAATTAAGTTCAAGGGATTCCAAGTAAGTTCTCAATTGGAACTCCATAACTAGCTGCTACTTCAACAATTTTATCATTTATTGTGCAATCACTGTGGTCTACAAGCAATTCATCCTGCCCTGCACCATGCCAATTTGAGCAGAGGTGCTACAATCTCATTCAACTTGAAAATCTGTGTAAATTGATCCCAAATTTGATTGAAGAAAGTCCAAACCTCGAAATATAAAACTCGAATTTGCAACTGGAAAATATCTAAATTGTAATTAAATTATATTTTAAAATGAGTAAATGATAAACTCTTTTAATTCTAAAAATAATATTGGTTATAATTGATATATAATTGTATAAATAATGTATTTTCAACCATTTTTAATGTTGAATGTTTAAATTTTAAATTTCAATTAATGTTATGCAAATTAATTGATCAATTCAATTAATCATGTTAAGCCACTATATCTTTATTCGTCATTACTTCCAAATTGCAAAAATTGTCAATGTTAAAATTGGAACAATATTATACCAATTAGTTTCAAATATCATGATTTTGGAGTCTTATAATTTCGGTATTAATGCTTGGGTAATTCATTGACCTGTTAAATGATATATTTTTGTAAGCGATAATTAGTATTCTTTTTAATCTTAGTGATGTAAGAAGAAATTATTGGAAAGTTGAAATATTATTAAAAAGTTATAATAACTAAAAGGATAAAAATATTGATAGTGTGTGTATAGCATATATAAAGGTCAAATTACGCAATTTGTGCTTATACTCTAATAAAGATGTGGATTTAGTTTTTACATAATAATTTGTAAAAATTATTTTTTTAATTTATTAATTTCAATAAAAAACCTAACACCATTAAAATTTCACTATTAAAAGTTGTTGATATGATATTTTGATTAAATTGATATAATATTGAAGAAGATGATGTGATATTTTTTTATTAATATGACATTAAGTATGTGAAAATGATATTTATCGTGCTGAGTGTGGCATTGGTTAGATAGAGATTGAGTTTATGATGATGTGGCAATTGTTGATGTAACGAGAAATGTTGATGTGATATTATTGATATAACTATTAATAGATAAAACATTTAAATTAAGTATCTTAAAACTCTTTAACTTTAAATTAATCTAAATTATGCAAATTTAAAAGAGAGAAGAAAAAAAATTAACAATTGAATTGGGTTAGGGAAAATCGAGAATTAAAGACAAGAAAGAGACTAGTAAGAGGAAGAATCGAAGAGTGAGAATGGGTAATCAAAGAATGATAGTCAATGCAACATTAATGAGAAAATCTCATTATTTCAATCAATGTTATGTCAATTTGGTAAAAACATCATATCATCAGTGTTACAGTTTGAATCAAAATAAATAAATTAAAAAAATATAGAAAATTAAATTCACATTTTTTTTTATAAAATTATAAAGACTAATAGCATATTTTAAGATATTGATAAGATTTTAGTAATATTTATATTTTATAATTTTTTATATTTCAAAATTATTATCACATTTTTATTTTCAATTTGTTAAATTAATCAATGACATATATCAAGAAAAAAAAAACAAAATTATTTATTACATTGGAATTTACGAAAATATCTACAATTCATATATGATATCTTAAAATGACCTGTGACTCACTTGAACCCAATAAAAACTCAAATGAATCGGAACTGGAAAACAACCTGAGTCAAACAAAGCTGCAGAATTGGCGTCCCTACTTCTAGGTATTACAGTGTTGCAGATGCCAGCATCCCTGAGATTGAGCATCGATAAGGTTTCTTTCCTTGAGTAAACACTAAGCAAAAGCCTTAGATAGAGACATAATTTTGAAGCTCCCATTCCTCTTATAATTAAGCCAACTGTCCCTTCATTATTTATGTTTTAACATTAATGAGACTCTCAATCAAGCCCCACTCTCTCCTTTGAAGTGGTTTGGATGACATTGCAGGTCACTAGGCCGCAGAATCTCTATTATTTTGCTTTCAATTGTTTCTTTTTAACAAATTAATTTGGACCATCCATATGCCCTGCACTGCATACCTGGTCTTGCTATAAAAGTAAGGGTATCAGATCCTCACATTACTTGGATTCCCTTGGAAGCACTACCCATGACCTTCTCAAATGATTGACAGATGTAGCGTTTGCTTGGGTGAATTTGAGATGAAAGAGGAGTTGCTCCAAGTCCCATCATGCAGACATGTGTTTCATGTTGAATGCATGCATCATTGGCTGCACTCCAACTCAACCTGCCCTCTCTGTAGAGGTTGTGTTGCTGTTATTCCTGCCACCAAACTACACACTCCAATCCCAGACCGCCTCACCGAGCGGCAGCCGCGGCCGCATCGACAGAATGTGCCACCTCCGCAACAACAGCTGCATCAAGTAGCCGGTGATACCTCAACGCAGCACCTAGCTGCTTCATCTATTGAAGAATCATCAGTTTCAACCCATATCCAAGTCCATAACTCATGAACCGCACTAAGCTTCATGTTATTCATAATAAATATGTATATATAATCACATTAAATTCTGATTCGGTATGCATATTGTTTTAACCTGCAAATTTTTAGAGCATCTAATCCTTGCTCCAAATGGGTTGCAATTGCAAGATGTGAGGCCCTAGCTGATCACAGCGTCACTGAATTATAGGAAATCTGCACATACTTTTAGTGTTGAAATTTTGTTGTGTTCTTTTACTAAGGTTATAGCAATGCCATTTTGTTAAGCTTGTTTAGTTTTAAGCTTTAAGCCCCTTATTATAGACTTAAGAATACCTATATTGATAGTTAAAAAATTTGTTACCACATTTGGAAAACGGTTGGTACAAGCCTAGTTGATATAGACTTAATTTTTTTCAAAAGAAACCCTTACCATCGAAGTAGGCTTTTGTTGCCGTACCAATGCATCTTTTATCTTGTCAAGGATGCGTAAATTGAAAGCAACAATTTAATATTCAGTAAAATTTATAAAAATTTATTAATTAATAAAGATATTATTTAATAGATAAATTAATAATAAGTAAATTATTAAAAACATTATGAAAATGATAAAAGAAGGTAAAGTTGAAGATAATAATTTTATATTGAGGCATTCAAAGTAATAATTATATTGTATAATTTTTTTTTATAATATAAAAATATTATATCAAAAATTTTTAATGTATTAAAAAAATAAAGATAAGATTTGAAGAAATATCAATTTTTTTTAAAAAATAATATAAAAGTCATATTTTACAAAAATTTATTAATTAATTAAGTCATATATATATATGATTTTGATATATAAAAAAATAATGAATTTATATATTAAGTGAAATTTATGTTTTTTTTAATATATTATTTTATAAATTTAATAAATTATTAATTTATTGTGTTGTTAGTAAGTTAGAATTGATTAAAAATATTATTTAATTAAAATTATTAATTTATTAAATATTAATTAATAAAAAGTATCATATCCTGTTAGTTGGACAACTTTTAGAACTTTATGTTTTTGATTATGGGAAAGAAATAATGAAGTGATAGAGTAATCAAAACGTGAAGGAAATTTGTGGAGAAACAATTGTCCAATTGTGAATTAGGTAGTGTGTAATGGGATACGCCTAGTGCTTAAGCCATGATTTAGTTATGGACCTAAGGTTATAGCATTAGAGCCTTGGGCCAAGTTTGTCGGTAAAGGTTGTTGCTCGAGGGACCATGTCTACTGTCTTTTTAGCAAGCACACAAACACAGATCACAGATAGATATTATATATATATATATATATATATATGAAAAGATATCACTTTCTCATGATATATACATATATATGAAAAGATATCACTTTCTCATGATATATACATATGCCAGTAGGATAGCTCCCGAGGCAGGCCTAGTTCCAGTACAAACATACGTAGGGGGCATTCATGTTTGATTGTGATTAATTAAAGTGACTGAACCGGGGAAAAAACATATATAAATATATATATGCTGGTTCCCCTTTTAACCTGTTATCCCATACAAGAACTGAAAAGCAACCTTAGCATTATGTTTGGAAATGGTGAATCCCATCACAATAGATTAGATATGGCTGGCAATGAAAAACTATTATCTATCTAAAGCGCTATGCATAAACCCCACCCCACCACTCATATCTTCCTTTTTCCACCATAAAGGAAATGAGAGCGGAGGTCAGGTCCTCCCTCCTTCCACATATGATCATCAAAAGGAGCATTGGTCAATGGGATCAGTCTTGAGCTTATGTTACATCTTTGGGGAGAAAAGTGAGAACCAGTTAAAACACTCAGTAGCTAGCATATGTACAAGGCAGGTGCATTAGTTTAGTTGAGTCTAAGACTATATTTTAGTAATCAGATGGGGTTTGATTTTGTTTAATACACGAGTAGCAGATACGAAACCTAGAAACAGAATTAGTACAAGGACATTCTTATTCTAAGATACACGGCTACTTCCAGCTGCATCCATTCATATGCTTCAAAGTTTCCCTGCCTTGGTTTTCGAGGTCTTGTTCTGGAGACTCATCATTTTGCCTCGGTGGTGACAGAGATGGGTTGTAAGAATAATATGAAGACCAGAACAGATAATTGAAAAAGTTGACGAGGCTAAGGCCAGCTAACATCCAATAGAAGAGGTCCAGCCTATCCTTGTTGAGGTCATTGTCACTGAGCCAGCCACTGTGAGAGGAAGCGGATGTAATTCTGTTCACAAGGGAAACAAGTATGGAGCTAAGATAGAACCCAAAGGAGTAGGAGCAGTAAGTCATGGCCGTTAAAAATGATTGCATCCCCTCCAAGGACTGTTTATAGAAGAATTCTACGAGACCTACTGCGGTGAACATTTCTGATAGCCCAAAGATAAGAAATTGCGGAGCAATCCAAAATATGGACACAGTTTCGTCAGAGATTCTTCTTTTTCTCTCCACCAGGGCAGCTGCAACCATTGAGAATGTTGCGATAAATAGCCCAATCCCAACCCTTTGTAAAGGAGTGATTCCAGAACTCCTTCCAGTGACTTTTCTAGCAACTGGTACGAAGACCGTTTCATAGAGTGGGACAACAAAAATAAGCATGATGTAAGGAATGGATTGCAGGGAAGCTGGTGGAATTTTGAAGCCTTTGGCAATCTTGGTATTCATAGCGCTTCCTTGTTGGACTGAAAATGTTTGGAGCTGCGCCAAAATGGTGTTGAAAATTATGGTGCAGGCAAATATAGGAACAACCGAGATGATTATCTTCACTTGCTCCACCTGGGTCACGGTGCATAGTTTCCATGGACTCTCTTTTTCTCCATCCTGGATTTTGATGCATGCCTTGTCAAGGAATCTACAACATGAATATGATGAAAATCATTAGAATCATAACCCAAACTTAACTTAAGCTCGATTCAACTGAAAAGTAGTAATAGTTGTATAAGGAGATGCATGGTTACAAATATGACAGCAGTCCTGATCAAAACAGGACAAGATCCAGAGACACCTCAGGGTTGTGATATGTGTCTGGTGGTTTCAAATTATATGTAGTAAAGTTTGAGGTCCACTGTTTCTCTTTTAGCATCATCCTGTTTCTACCCCACCTGAACTTTTCAGTATGAAGAAGGTTGCTGACATTGGCCGACGCAACAGGAACCTGGTTTTGGCTTCCATGGAGCATCTGTACATTTGTAGGGCAGATTTGCTTTCTTTTTGTTATTGCAGCTACAAAAACCTGTTAAAAGCAGAAAGCAAACAAAAGAGTAGAGGAAGATTAATTATAGCAGGAACCTGAAAAGGCTAACACTTTGTATATAGTCATGGATGCACCATCCACAAATCTAAATTCCTGAAAATACAATGAATTACACGTCACTATAGTATGTTCACATCAAACAGTTTCTCCTTTAAATACATGCAAATTGTAGATAAAAATAAATAAATAAATTGGCCGTCCAAACATAAAATAAATTGAAACAACTACTTTTGACTGTCCTAAAATGAATCAGAAGAAAGCAGAGCCACAAAACCATTACTCATGAATTTCAAATCAGGTAGGTAATATCATTTATATATAGAAAAAACAAAAGAACAGAAGATTTCATACCATCAGCTATGTCAAAAGTAGAAATGGAAAGTTTAAAGATCCTTTATTACTTTTAATAGTCATTAAGAAACAGAGAGGTTCATCTAGGCCAGGCATAATTAAAGAGAGAATTCTTAGCTTTAAGGATAAAACTAGAGCAAACTTTGTTGCTTAACGAGCCTGGAGATGAAGAACCTCGCTAGAACCCAAAAGCTAGTGTACAGGAAAAGACTGGATCGTTGTAAATTAAGCTCTTTCTAAAAAGAAGAGCGCACCTGAGCAATTGGAGTGAAGATACTTCCTCTTGGTGGCTTGTTTCTATAAAGAAGCGTACCCGAAATCAAGCTGATCATTCCCATTGCCATAGCAGCAGCTGAGGCGCCAAATCCAACATCCATTCCCGAATGAGTTTGGACCCAAACGAGAAGAGTGAGTGCAATTAGCTCTCCCATGCAAAAAGCAAAGTATGCTATATTGAAGTAAGTGGAGAGCCTCCTGGATTGCTCCGTGTCTCCCCTTCTGAACTGGTCAGCACCAAGAGATACTATGTTGGGTTTGAGGCATCCACTTCCTAAAGCCACCAAGTAGAGTGCAAGAAAGAATATCAAGGCCTTGTAGCCCTTTGCCTCCAGACAATGATCTCCATCAGAGACCATATCACAATGGGGCGGCCTCAGTTGCGGAAGATGTGCTTGAATACAAAGTAATATAAAACCCTGCAAACATTGTCATAGTTTGGCATAAGAAATTAAACATGCCAAGCCAGCAGGCTTCTGTCCAGCTAAGCAATGCTGGAAAACAATGGTCTGTCGAATAAAACCATCACCTTGTACCTTATTTATGGATAGCAAAGGAATATTAATAATATGAAACTTTTTTCTTGAATCTTTAGAGATAAAGATTAAACTGCTGTATTAAGACCAGCTTGCAAAATTTGATATGGATTAGCTGGGATCTCAACGAAGACAAGAGCCTAGAGTAACCAAATTCAAGATAGTGATTGGATTATGAAAGATCGAGCAAATACAAAAATACAAAAATTCTCTGAAACGGAGCGTGTCAGAGAGAATCAGCACTTACAGAGAGCTCCACAAATCCAAAAATTAACATGGTCCAGAAGCTCCCAAGATACGAATCTGAGAGGAACCCACCAACTAGTGAGAGGAGGAACACAGTGCCTATAAAGTTGGTGACTATGTTGGCAGACTTGGATAAAGGAAAATGCATCTCATTGAAAACATAAGTTATTAGATTGTTCCCAACAGCAGCAATTGCCATCATCTCGAATGCTTGAAGACCTGAAACCAACCACCAGTAACAAAAAATTTTCCATTCGTAAGAAATTTCACAAAAGCTTAAAGGAAAAAAGTACGGGAATTCCACCGTTAGATTCGGACAATAGTATGAGTATCCAGTATTCACTTCACTACTGAAAGTAATTACACTAAAACTGAACTAAGAAGATGATTAGCAATCTCATGTAAACTAAACAGCCAGTATGGTCAAGCTGTCTTGCTAAATCTGCTTGGAGAAAGAGGCAACAGTTTAAAAGAAATGAAAAGGAAATTGTTTGTGAGATATGGTGCGTTCAAATGGCGAGACTTGTCTATCTTCCAATTTCGCACGAGCAAAGATTGAGAGAGCAACAAGACATAGGTGCAAGCTCAAGCACAAGAATGTAACTATATGTACGGGAGAGAGAGGAAAAGAGAGGAAGAGACCAAGGACGAATACAGCAGCAGTCATTCCACCATGCTTGTTAGCCTTGCAGGGTCTGCCTCTCCAATCAACAGAAAACTCCATAACACCAGACATGGAATCTCCTTTGAATTTCATTCTTGTCTTCTCTCTCTCTCTGTCTATATATTTATTATATTATATATCCTCTCCAAATGTAAATATATGGTGTCTATTATCCAAGACAATCACTTGACAGTGTCCTTTCCAGAGCCTTTCTTTTGCAATTTGGGGACAATATTCCAATGTGGGTTACCCTCATATTTATAATCTTATTGTTAGTCTCGGCTCTCCTAGCCAAGTTGACTAAGCAGTAGTGGCATGTCCCATCCATTACATGAATGTGCTCAAAAACCTGAGCCAAGCAAGTCAGCTTGCACAATGAGTTAATAGCAATAGCAAGTAGAATAGCTCTGGATCTTCCCACTCAGCGCTAGAATCTAGATATTGATTGTTCTGCTGCCATGGAAGGTACACGAAAGCCAAAAACTGGTCATTCCGATATTATGATTATTTTGGCCGGAACGTGGGTCATAGGGCATAATTAATCGTAAAGTGGAGTATGAATTCCATTCCCTTGTGTTCCTCTTAATTAATTGACTCATAAAAATAGCTTCGGAAATTGCATTCTAAGTTTCAATTCCCCCAAAGTCAGACATATACGGTTCCCTTTTCTTTTTCATATTCTTTCTGTCTAGCATGGGCAAAGGTTTCAAACTTTGTGTATTTCCCGACCAATTATGGAAGCATGGAACCTAGGATTATAAGAGTCCAATTGCTAGATTCACTTAGCTTTTTCTTGAAAATGAGGATGCAACGAAGCTGTAAGATCACAGGACTAAAAAGTTCTCAATCTGATGGGCTGCGCCATCAACTAAGCGCACAGGGAAGATGCATGTGTTTTTGTGTGCTCTTTCTGCCATCCTAAACCCAATGGATCACTCATTATAAGTTCTATAACTTTCCTTCTCTTTGGGACTATATATTCTACCTAGCTAATGCAAGCTATATATTCTGCAAATGTCTAGCATATCAACCAGATAAACAAGCTCAAATGTATACTTGTACACTTATATTTTATACGGGTTAATATTCGATGCGTTGATACTGTGCATAGTTTCTATACACTCAGATCATCAAATCTTGAAAAAAAAAATAAGACACTATAACTTCATTAATGAGATATTAAGATTTGATCTGTGTATCAAATATTAATCCATCTTATATAACCTTAAATTCTTCTTTCTTTCTTCAAGTCAAATATTCATTTGCTTCCATTATTGGCAGAGGAAAAACAAATTATTCATTTGGCATTGACATTGATGTAATCAATTGTTGATTCATTAATGAAATATATATGTCTTATAAAAAAAAAAGAAGTCAATTATTCATTTAAGTCTTTTGCACAAGAGTTTAAGCAAATCGATTGAGTCATTTACTCTAATGCATTGTGGATTTAAGCAAGTCTTTGGCACAAATCCAATAGTCCATTATGTACCAAGTCTACAGTTTGTAACACCAGGTATATCCCCAAGCCTAGCTTCACAATGTCCTCCAAGCAGTCACAAAGGGTCCACGTCCTGATCAACTCTATAAATTCTCCCTAAGCAGTAAGCACACATGAAATATATTTCATGAAGAAGCTAGCATTGTACATAAGTTTAGAATAAGGGAAAAAGAATATAGTGGGCAATACGCGGAGAATGAGAGCTATAGCTATAGTTGGTCTCACTTGCAAATTAAGTGGGCATAATTTAGGGAATCAAAAATGGTTGATAGAATCAAATGGTGTCCTCTGTTGCCCGACACTTTTTTGATAATTCATATCAAAAGTGGCAAACATTGAAACTTGCTGTTGCCGTGATCGCCGGCTTTGGCACCTCTGCCATTTGCCTCTTTCACAACATGCAATTAGACTTGCACAACCCAAATAGTAGATATGGCTACATCTACTGTAATTCCAAAAACTAAGGCTTCCTTTCCCTTCTGTATTTTTTGTCCGTTATCAATCCAAGGATGAGATATTAAACCTTTACTTATAAAATTTATATTATGTCATTATTTTATTTTTCTATATTCGAATTTCAACGATTTAGCACATTCTGTCTGAATGATATAATAATGAGCCAAGTCTTTGTGTTGACTCAAACCATTGAATGGCCGGCAGGGTTTCCTTTTTGAATAACAATGAGGCAATTTCATGATTATTAATGCTTTCAACGCCCAATTTCTCTCTCATGTGTGCACCTATTTTAGTTAAACAAATAAATGTAGCTAATACATATATAGGAGTACGCCCCCTTTTAAGTATATATATATGATTTAGAGGCATGCACTTTTGAAACATTGGGAAAGACCATCCATCCCTTATAAAAATAAAAGAAAACAACATTTGAATATATAACCGACCAGGGGACCAAACTTGACCCTAAAAAGCTGCTTTCTATTTTTTTTATTTAAAGGATTACTTGGTGTGGGGTTCCAAGGAAGCTACAATATTTAACTAGCAGATGATCATACCGAATCTTGGAATAATGCATGTTATGCATACTTTTGAGTTTCCATTTGCGAAGCTTTTCTGTACAAACACTAAGAAAATGGGGTAGCAGACATGGAGATTGTGCCTTCCTTGGTGCATTCTTCTCCTCTCAACTAAGAGAAGGGGTTAGGGCTATAGTTCTTTCTTCATCTTCTTCTTCATTCACATCTTTGTTTTCTCTTAAGAGGAATCATTTCTAACATAAGGAATGTTGTTAATTCCATAGATACCAAGTTGAGATTGACATGACAAGAGTTGAAATAAGAAAGAAAAATACGTGAGGTAAAAAGAGGAAAAAACTGATGATATTTTTTATGATTTCCCAAACTGAGTTTTAGTATTTATACTACATGGAACTATAGTGGTTGTGTTAACTATACATCCTAACATTCAATTGACCGTAGTTAATTATATTTACATGCTCAACAGAAGTTAAGTTATCAGTGCACTTTAAGCACGTACTCAAGCTCTTTTCTTTTCTTTATTGCTACTTATAGGCCTTTCTTTACACTCTCCCTCAAGATGAGTATGTATGTTCAAAACATTCATCTTGTTCAACAAAAATTGAAATTGTTATGGCAGTAAAGATTTTGTAAAAATGTCAGCTAACTACAAATCTATTTGCACATAACTTCGCTTGATAATTCCAGCTGGCACTTTCTCTCTAATGAAGTGATAATCAATTTCAATATGTTTTGTTCTTTCGTGGAAAATGAGATTTTTGCAAATACTCATAGCTGACTGATTATCACACTTCATTACTACAGCATTGGTGTGATTAATTCCAAAGCCTTTCCTCAAAGACAGAAGCCAAATGATTTCACAACAGGTTGTAGACATTGCTCTATACTCAGCCTCTGTAGAACTTTTTGCTACCACTGATTGTTTCTTGGATTTTCAGCTTAACAAAGCATTTCCAAGAAATATTGCATACCCTATCATTGATCTTCTTGTTGTTGGGCAACGAACCTAATCACTATCACAATAAGCTTGCAATTGCATTTCAGAAGATGGAGGCAATAACATGCCTTGTCCAAGCGACCACTTCAAGTACTTTAAAACTCTGTAGGTTGCTTACAGATGTATATTTCTAGGTCTATTCGTGAATTATGATAAGATTTGGACTCCATAAATAATGTCCGACCTAGTGAATGTCAAGTACAATAGCTTACCAACCAATTTTCTATATCCTGAATTATTTTTCAACAAATCTTCATTAGTAGAAAGAACTAACTTGTGATTATATTCAATTGGTGTGGACACAAGCTTACTCCCTTATAAACCATGTTCTTCTATCAAGCCTAATGCATATTTTCTTTGACATAGTAGAATACCATCATGTGATCTAGCCATCTTTATGTCGAGGAAATATTTAGGTGCACCAAGGTCTTTCAATTTGAACTTTGATCTAAAGAATTGTTTTACTTCATTTTCAGCATCTATAGAAGAACTTGCAACCATAATATCATCAGCATATACTAACAAAGCAACAAAGTTTCCATTTAAACATCTTTTAGTAAAAAGAGAATAATCCAATTTTAATTGCACAAAACCAAACTGTAGTAAAGTTTTTGTAAATTTGGCATTCCATTGTCATGATGCTTATTTAAGACCATATAACAATTTCTAAAGTTTACAAACTAATTTGTACCCTGGTGGACGCTTCCCTTTAGGTTCATAACCCTTTAAAATCTCCATATAAACATCCTTAATTAAATCATTAAGAAAAACCAATGCCAAAAATGTTTTGATAGTGATTTGTTTAGCTATTGGACTAATTGCATTTTGATAATCAAATCCCTCCCTTTGAGTGTACCCCTTGGCAACTAACCTTGCCTTAAACCTATCAACATTGCCATCAGCCTTAATTTCACCTTATAAACCCACTTGCATCTAATAGTTTTAAAATAAGAAGGAACAAATATAATAGTCCAAGTTTTATTCTCATCTAAAACAACTAATTCATCTCTCATGGCATCCCTCCATTGAACATATTGAATAGCTTGTGAAAAAGAATTAAGTTCGGGTATTTGTGTAATAGCAGTGATAAAGGCTTTGTGCTTAAAAGACAGTCTTATAGTTGAAAGGTAATTGCTTATTGGATAAGTCATGACAAGTTTAGTTGAAGAAATAATAGTGGTGAGGGCTTTATGGTTTAGAGATAGTTTTACAGTAGAAAGGTAATTGCTTATTGGATAAGTAATGACAAGTTTAGTATAAGAAGAAAAATTACAATGATAAGAATCTAGATATTGTGGTGTTTTTCTAGTCTTGGTACTCTTCTTAGGATTATTTGGTGAAGAAGAAGAAATTGGTTCAAGTGAGTTCGTGTGTTGGAAAGGTTCTGGTAAGGCATTAGTATTGTCAAAAATAGTGTCTGCGTTAGAAAAAGGATTAGGTGAAGAAGAAATAGAAGGTTCATCTGGTAAAGAATATGAAGGCTGAGGAATAGAAAATGGATGACTAGGCTGACATGATAAAGACGTAAAATCTTTAAAAGGAAATATGCTCTCATGAAAAATAGCACTCTGAAAATGAAACACTTGTGAGTCTCAAGATCATAGAGCTTATATCCCTTAACACCTATAAGATATGTAATGAAAATACATCTTCTAGCTTTAAGTTCAAACCTTTTCCTATTATGTGGAAAAGTACAAGCAAAGCATAAAGAACCAAAAACCTTAAAGTATGAATATGTAGGTGATTTATTGAATAACATCTCAAAAGGAGTCTTATTTTTAAGAAGTGGAGATGGAATCCTATTGATAATATGAGTTGTTATGAGTATTGGCTCACCCCAAAAAGAGATAGGTAAAGATGATTAAAAGAGAAAGGCTTTAGCTACATTAAGAAGGTGTTGGAGTTTTTTTCTATAGTACCATTCCGCTGAGGTGTATCCACACATGACAATGGGTGCATAATGCCATTTTCAGAATAAAATTGAACTAATCTAAATTCAGTTCCTTTATCTGTTGGAATGCATTTAATGTCTTTAGCAATCATTTTGTAAAATCTAGGAACAATTGTTGCAACATCAAATTTAAACCTCATCAAAAGCAACCAAGTAAACTGATAGTTAAAATTCTACTACAAGTATACGTATCGAATAGACAGTATATTAGCAAGTAGAGTATCGATCCCACAGGGAATTGATCTAAAAGTTTACTAAGTACTAAAATTATTGCAAATTAATCTTATCCAAACAATATCAAAATAATATCAAATCAAACTAAGTTATAGCAGAATTAAATTAAGAAAAATCAAAATAATAAATACTCAAATAAATATCAAATCAAACAAGCCTAGGATTACAATATTCCTCACACTTCATCTAAATCTTACCTCTCTTCCTTAACTTATCTCAATGGTTTGAATTGCTAACCTAGAGTCTAAATTATTTATAAGGGTCTCCCAACTCATCTTATAAAAATATCTATTTTAACCAAAACACTATATCCCTATGTGAATTGAAATTAAAACAAACTCATTAAGTTCAGGCTCTAATTTGGCTACATATGGCCTATAGGTATATCCCTATCCTATACCAAATCAATTAATATGATCATATGCTATCCCAATTTTAGTCTACACTAAACTCCCTTTCCCAAGTTTGTTTAGGTTTCTAGATCAATTTAATTGGTGGCCATCAATTAAAAGCATTAAGAACAAATTGGAATAAACAATTCAAATCCCATTGAAAATAAGCAAGAAAGTGATTAAAAATCTAGATTACATGTGGAGTTCAATTGCAATCCTAGAAAAATAAATTAGTTCATAATATCTAATAAAGACAATATCCAAAGAAATTTAGCCATGAATCCAAGTCAAAGAAAATAAGAAAAAAAACACAAAGGTAAGAGAGAAAACTAATAGTTAGAGATGTATGATCTTGATTCTCTCTCCAATCTCTTTGTTTCTTCTTTGTTCTTGGCTCCAAATCTCCAGAATAGTTTCTTGCTGCCTCCTTTGCTGCCTCTCTTGCTGCCTCAAAAATCTCTGAAAAAGTCTCCTTAAATAGCTCCAAATAACCTAATTTTCGAAATTCCGTTAATGTCCTTTATTTTTTAGGGAAGTCGCGCAGCGCTGCGGCGTACTTCTCCAGCGCTGCAGCGCTGAGCTCTCTGGAATTTTGTATGTGTGCTTCCTTTCATCAACGCTGCAGCCTTGTTCTCCCAGCGCTGTGGCAGTCTATCAAATTCAAACATGAGTTTCACCCTGATATGTTAAGAACTGGGCAAAGTAGTAAACATAAAAGTTTTATCCCTGTCTCTTAACTTTCCAATGGATTAAAAATCACATCAATTGGACTTCTGGATTGAAAGATTTGCTCCAAATACTGCATCATGTTCAGTCTTTACATCCTGCTGCAGTGGTCCGAATTGACAAATGTTTTGACCATGATTCAATCATAACTGGGCCAATTGGTGAACATAAAAATTGTTTCCCTTCTTCTTATAATTTGATTGGTCAAAGAATCACCTCATTTGGAGTTTTTTAGAAAGAGATATGGTCAAAATATTGAAACATATACGAATGAAGCTATCACCATACTTGCACTGATTTTCATCAAATGAGTCTTTTCATCAATTTCCTACAAAAGCCATAGGAGAAATTAGCAATAACTACTCTTAAAGTAATTTAAAATAAAATAACCTAAAATTTAACTAAAATAACTTAAATTATCATTAACAAATAATCAAACTTAAACTAAAAAAAACACCTATAATGCTAAAATTCGAACATAAAATCTCAAAGATCTAGCTACTTAAGCTCCCAAAATGATCAAAATAACTCAGTTATCATAAACCTAAAAAAATAATCAATAATGGTTAAAAAGAAATGATGGCTAGTCAAAGTTGGTGTGGAATAAGGACCCCATATGTCCATATGAACAATTTTAAAAGGA
This sequence comes from Theobroma umbraticum, assembly GCF_002168275.2. Taxonomy (NCBI): domain Eukaryota; kingdom Viridiplantae; phylum Streptophyta; class Magnoliopsida; order Malvales; family Malvaceae; genus Theobroma; species Theobroma umbraticum. The sequence goes on from NW_018397286.1 coordinate 366,212, forward strand.
ATTTGTGTTGATTAAACATGCATAGGAAAAGGTAGTCTCTTTTGCTTGGTAAGTGGACAAACATTGCATTGAAAACAATCTTTCAAAGCTAAATTAGTACAGGACCTTTGAATTTGTTTTGTTCTTTGAGAAGAAATATAACCTAACCTATAGTGCCAAACATCAAAAACATCACAAGGTTTATCACAAGAATGTGCATTACAAATAGATTTAGAAAATGATTAAATACTAGAAACTGAATTTTATAAAAACATCACTAATTCTTGAAGGCATTTGTGCACTTAGATTCCTTTGCATGATATATAAGCTAGTAATGACCTTACTATGACCAGTCAGAATCCATGAATTGATATCTTGGATAAAGCAATAGTTATTAGTAAATACAAGAAAATATTTTTTCTTTTGTGTGAATTGGCTTACATCAAAAAGATTAAAGTTGAAAGAGGGAATAAGCTAAACAATGTCTAGAGCAAGATTTTGGGTTAATTGAATTGTTCCTACATGAGTAACAATAGTCTTGGTTTTATTTGGTAGTTAGAGAAACAAGTTATTTACTAGTTTTGCTTGACTAAAAAGATGAAAGGAACATGTTATATGATTTGTAGCTTCTGTGTTTATAATCCATGTTCTATTATTCAATAAGGATTTTCTAGGTTTCAAGACAGAATTAACAATAGATAAACACGTAGGGTTAAAATTTATACCTGCAAGAGTTGAATTTACAATGGAAGGCTTATTTGGTTGATAATTGGATGATGATGATTCTTGTCCAGCAATTGTTCCCTCATGTTCAACAATGAGTGCCATAAGTTTTGAACTTGTCCTTTGATAGGAAAATGTGTGAAACTTGGTTGACAATATAACCCTTAGTAGATTCTTGAGAGTCAATAGCAATTGAGCTATTAAAAGAAGCCAATCCTTTCTTGAAACTTCCTTTTGATTTAGTAAACTTGAATCCCTTAGGAAACACTATGAGCTTGTAGTATTTCTCCTTAATATGTCCCTTTTTATTATAATGGGAACACACCAAGTTAATGTTTCTTTTCTTGCTCTTTGACATTATTGCCATAGTTGAAGTTTCAAGCTTTAATCAATGGTTGTGACTGCATCAGTAGTGACCTCTACAACACTTATCCAAGCTCTAAATGATAATCTTCGTTAAGACTCAAAAATGGTTTCATCAATAGCATTTGTAACCTTAAAACTGAGTATGACTCATTAAATTCATCAAGGAAATGAAACACATAATCTTTATGATACACATCAGCAAACTTCTTATAATAATTATTGCATAATCCATATTCATAATATGGAAAAAGGTCCATAAATGTGCAATTCTTCCCACAACGTCTTCAACTCAGTAAAATAAGCTATTACTAACCTGGTGCCTTAAGTGACAGTATAAGAAGCAAATTGAAGATTGCAAATTTGTGAATCATTCGGTTAGCTAAACCTTTCTTTCAAGAATTCCTAGATTTTATATGCTAAGTCGATATAAAAGATAGTAGAAGCTATATTCGGAGTTAAAGATTCCAACAACCACATAACAATTAAATTATTGCACCTGGTCTAATAAGAAAACAACTCATCTGTAAGCTTTGGTTGTTTTACAATACCATTAGTAAATCCAAATGTGTTTTAAATTGAAAAAGCCAAAAGCAAATACCAGTTTCGAGTTGTATAGTTTGTATTGAAGAGTTTAGGATTTATCACCACCAATCCATGATGATCGGAGTGATGGATATAATAAGGTGAATGTTGATCTTTCACATGAGAAATTGAGGTTTTTGTTGATGTAAATGACACTTTAGGGTTTCAATTTCAAGAATGAAGAAGAAATATAGAACAAGATTCTATTGAACAAGAAAAAGGGATTTCAAATTGCTAATGATTAATGATGAATTACTCCAAACAATCCTCTACTCAAGGATGAGAAAATGAAGCCTGCTTTGATACCATGTTAATTCCATAGATACCAGGATGAGATTGACATGAATAGAGTCGAAGCAAGAAAGAAAAATACATGAGGTAAAAGAAAGAAAAAACTAATGATGCTATTACAATTTCCACACATTAAGCATGTACTCAAGATCCTTTCTCTTCTTTACTGCTACTTGTAGGCCTTTGTTTACAAATGTAAATATAAAATTTGAGATTAATCAGTAATATAAAAAAAGATTTCCATCCCTCAATACACTATCTCCAATAAGCAAATCACTCTATTAAAAGCTGGGATAATACAACTCTTAAGTTTATCTAAATGGAATTGAAATCATACCGTGAGAAATGAAAAAACACAAGAAAAAAAATTGATAAGTGAAAAAAGGTCAAGTGAGGTTGATTAATTATACTTAAATTGGCATGCCACTTTATAGGGTCACTTTGATAGAGAATGACTCTTTATCTGTACTTGGATTACCATTTTACGATCATATAAGGTAATTTTGAGTTATGAACTCATTCATTATTAGGTTGCACATAGGGTTTGAGATTAAATTCTTTTGCTACATCTATTACTTCGAAAATATTATCCTTTGAGACTTGATCATACTATGCCCAAGCTCTATAGTTATTCATGGGTAAGGGGATATTTGCAAAGGAAGATGCAAGGGGATATACATTAAGCAGATGAGCACAAACACTAAACCTTTCTTTTAGATACATCCGCTGCGATTCAACCTCATGCTCAAACATGAAAAATAATCAATAAATTAAAATATAACACAGTAAAAAAATAAAAATAATATTTAATCAGAGAAACGGTCGAATCTTACAAGATCAATATTTATGTTTTTCATGGAACTTTCAAATAAATTATAAACATTCATAGGTTTAAGAGTTACATACTTTGCTCTAGATATCATAATCAAGAGCCAATTAAATCCAAAAATCTTTGCTTTTTCACTTTTAGGATTTGTCAAATCTTCAACCACTTAAGTGTTTGGCCTTTAACAGTAATCCACACAGTGACTGAATAAGACCTTCTCTAAAGTATGATTTTACTTGTGCTAGCAAGTTTTGTTTCGAAAATAAAAAGATCAAAATTCATGTCGAATCTTATTTTTGTCAGACAAAGAAAACTATTTTTCTTTTTTCATATTATGAAACAGCTGAAAAGTGGTTGGAGGCTTCAAGTTTTTAGTTTGCTAACATAACATATTTATATAGCCATACTAATTTGTAACCCTAAATACAACAATTATATTTTAATTTAATTAAGTCTTTGAGAACTTAATTAATTTTTCACTTTATTTTGATATCTTTCAATTAAGTCTAACTTAATTAATTATCCTTATTTGATCCTAATCATGTCACTTAATGTGTGTGACCCATTAGGCTTCTAACATGTTGCAATAAATATAAATCATAATCAAATATCAATTTGATAATTAATTTATATTTATAGATTATGTGCGGCATCTAGCAATACATCATGACCACCTAAATTTTAGAGAATCAATTAAAGATTTTGACAAAACCCTTTAGTGATAAGTCTCTTAGTGCAATACGGTACTTTCATCAAATATCCCGGATATGTCATTAAGCATGGCTTAGTATCTACTTATGGCATTCCATAGTAGTTCTCATAATTCATGACTAGCCTTATGAATTTAGGAAACTAATTTTCTCAAATTCATTATGCTTTGGTCAAAGACTTTATACAAGTTAATCAAGAATTGAGAACTAGTGAGATACATCCCCTCATATCACTTGGGGTGATGAATCCTCTCTTGACCACTCATTCACCTTCGTATGCTTCATGGCATACCCAAAAACACCTTATTTAGGCATTTGGTTGCTTCCAAACCCGTAGGGATGAAATCAAAGTATGTCATTTCTCATACAAAATGACCTAGTGTCTCAAGTCTAAGAACTAGTTGCAGGACTATCACATGAGAACATTTTCCATAGACACTTAAGTGAAATACCAAATGGAGTTCTCATAGCGGGTCATGTTCAGTGAACTTGTTCTTTAACAAGCACCTACATGTTATCTTCAAGTATCCCATATACTTCAATCTATGATATCGATTGCTTACTTCCCAAGTAAAGAGGCTTAACATGTACCAGTCTTTGAGCATTGTCAATACCCTATCTTGACAATATAATGACCAAGAACAATTTTAGGAACATGACTTTGATACATAATGATCTCATAATTATAACAACTTTATAATTTTCTTACAAGGCCTTTATGCTCTATGGGCTTCATCCAATTAGTACTTAATAACTCCTTATTATTGCACTAACATGAAGAAAAACCTCTATCACATAAAATTATGCAATTAAATATGCATTAAATGACAATATATATTTTTTGACTAATCTAATTGGCTCAAGGGCATATACCAACAATATCTGGATGAAAGAAGTGCCCACATAAGTTAAAATTTTGCAAAGATCAACTAATTCTACAATTTTCATTTGAATAAAGCCCAACGTCATAGACGAAGATATCTTAGGCATAATGGAGCCAAAGGGAAAATTGTTCCTTTAGCAATCTTTATTATGAAAAGGATTTATTTTTTAGAAATCAGAGTTTGTTTCGTGAACCACATATAGTTCATTTATGATAACACCCAAATAATATTTGAGATTATAAGACTAAAGAACAAACAAGAATTGAAAAAAAAAAAGAAGAGGAGGGAGGAAAATTAATAGCAAAGAAAATGGTCAAAGTACCTTATAGCTCTCTATCTCATAGGTTTTTTTGTCCATTTAGTCCTTTTATTTCAAAATTGGTCAACTTAGTCCATTTACAATGAGATTTTGTATAATCAAGACCTTTAACTCTATCTAAATTGATCGTTAATAGTGTTAACATGTCAGACGATGCTGATATGGCATTGATGTGCTAGGCCTAAAACAATTTTGAATTTTTTTTTACCATGTCAATTTCTTTGTGCCTCATTATAAAGGCAAATTTAAACAAAATTGTAGAGTACAAGGGCTACATTGAATAAAATTGTAGAATGCATGATCTAAATTGAACAAAATTCTATAATACATGAATTATATTGAACAAAACTCTATTGTATAGGAACTAAATTAAACACTTTTACTATTTTTTGTTTAGCATAAAATTTGTACCAAAAATGTAAAACTCATTATATTGCTTAAAAAAAGCAAAACAAAACAACATTACATCGCTTAATTACAAAACTATCAAGTCCAGGTACAAAAGAAATTCATTTATAGGAAGAACCAATGGTTCACCTCCAAATTAGTATACAAAAATATTGAACCATAATTTTCAAGCATAAGCAAATAAGCAAAACATATGCATACCTCCTAAAATTACTTGGATGAACTGAACTGAGCCAAATTTTTGTAGCAAATCTATTGTTTTTGCACAACTAACACTACTTATTCATATCAACTAATAGAAAATGCCAACTCAAAAGAGTATTAAAAATGCCAAATTCGATCTATTGGTTTCCTACTAACATTTATCAATTGCCAATTTAACAACTCAAGAAACCATAAAAAATGCCAAATGATCTACCATGTGTGTGGTTTATTGTGCTACTATGAAATGGTATTTATTTTTTTTTTCTTTGTGGTTTGGATTGCTATTACACTTTTTTTTATGGTTTATTGGGACTTACACTTGTTTTTGTAACTAGTTAAAAAAATGTTATTATTTGGCACAATATTGAAAAAAGCCCTTGAACTATTCAAAAAAATTCTAATAAGCCATTTTTCTTTTATTGTGTTAAATCAAGTCTCTATTCTTTTATTTTGGATCGAATAAGACCTTATGACTAATGGCTAGCTAATTGCCATTAATCAAAATGTTGCTTGTCATTGTTTGTCCACATGGCATTGACATGGCACTAATGTGGAGGATGAAAAAGGTTATATGGTCATGTTATCATGCCATATTAACATGCCATATCATCAATTATAAAATAAAAGGTAAAATACACTAACACCCCTAATTAAGTTTTGCCCATAATTTCACGCAGGTCCATTAGTATTCAAAATGTACAGTTTGCCCTAAAAGTGTAAACAACATTAACGGGATATTTGAAATGACTAAAATGCTTATTGAATGAAAAGACCTAATCTCATGTTATGGAATTCTTAATCATTATGTTCACCCTTTTCTTTCCTCTCTTTAGTCACTTTCTAACACCAATTGCTTAGGGTTTTTTGAGATTTTCTTTCGATTAAAAGCTTCCCTTCTAATTAAAAGCTTTATCCTAGAATGAAAAGCCATACTCTAGTTTGTTATTTCAAACCCTTTAAATCGCAACCCAAATTGAGAGTACCCAAATCGTGAGTGAAGGTTAAGGTTCATCAATCGTAGTTCATCAATTTTGTTGTCTTTGTGGTAAGTATTATGGCTTTATGCTGCTATGGTGAGGGTTAGGGTGCCAATTACGATTTGGAGATTTAAGGTGAAGGTTAAGATTAAGGTTTCAATTAGGATATGGGAATTTAGGGTGAAGGGGTTCTATTGGGGCTTCAGGCTCACTTGATGCTATTAAGGTGAGGATTAGAGTTTGGTTTTAAGTTCGGGTTTAAGGTTTGAAATTGGGATTTAGAGTTTGGTAAGAAATAAGGGGTTTAGGGTTACGATTTTGTTTCCTAAACCGAACCATAACCTTAAATCCTCAATTTCTTACCAAACCCAAAATCTCTAATTTCAAACCCTAAACTCGAACGCAAACCTAGACCCAACCTCAATTAGTTTTTGAATTGATGATTTAAGGTTTTAAAAGAAGTTGGGGATTTAAGGTTACGGTTTGGTTTAAAGTCCCTAAAACAAAATCTTAACCCTAAATCCTTGATTTCTTACTAAACTTTAAATCTTCAATTTCAAACCCTAAACCCATAACCCTTTGACTAACTCGATCAGTTTTGAACTTAAAGGGTTTGGTAAGCAATTGGGGATTAGGGTTACGATTTTCTTTAAGGTACCCTAAACCAAATAGTTACCCTAAATCCCCAATTTCTTACGAAACCCCTTAAATTCAAAGTTGATTAGGTTAGGGAAGTGGGTTTAGGGTTCTAAGAACCTTTAATTGATTTTAAATTAGGGGTTTATGAAATTGGTTTTAATTTGGTTCGAGTTTAGGGGTTAATGATAACTCTATTATTGAGAGTTATTTTCACATATTTTGGAGGCTTAATTAGCTAGTTCTTTAAATTTTAAGTTTGAATTTTTGCATTTTAGGTATTTTTTTAATTTAAGTTTGATTACATGTTGAGTAGTTAATTTAAGTTATTTTAGTTTAATTTTATGTTATTTTTTTAAAATTACTTTAAGAGTAATTATTCTTGATTTCTCTTATTACTTTTGTTGAAAATTTGATGAAAAGCCTTGCAAGTATGGTGATGGCTTCATTTGTATATGTTGTAATATTTTGACCATATCTCTTTCTACAGAACTCCAAATAAGGTGATTCTTAAACTACTAAAATGTTAAGAGGAAGGGATACAGCTTTTATGATTACCACATTTGTCAATTCTGATCGGACCAAGGTGAAAATATTTGTCTAAGTTGGAGCATTGCAACAGTATCCATGGACTAAACATGATGCAGTATTTAGAGCACATCCTTCACTCCAGAAGTCAAATTGATGTGCTTCTTTATCCATTGAAAAGTTACGAGACAGGACTAAAATATCATATTTACCACTTTACCTAGTACGGATCATATCAAGGTGAAAATGAATTTGGAAGTTGTTTTACTATTGTAATTCTGTTGAGGAAGGTTGCAGCGCTGAGGAAGCCAAGGCTGCAGTGCTGAGAAGAACAAGACTGTAACTTTGGCGAAGGGAAGCATACCATACATTTTTTTAAGGATAGCGAGTCATGGTGCCAAGAAATCATGGCTGCAGTGTTACTGTAGCCAAAATTCAGCACTGTGGCACCAAAAAATCATGGCCGCAGCACCAAATAATTTTTCAAAAATAAAAATTTGACAGGATTTTGAAAATTAGGTTACTTGGAGTCTATTTAAGGGACCTTTTTCCAAGGTTTTAAGGGAGAGGCAGCAAGCAACTACTCTGGAGAAAAAGAGCCAAGAACAAAGCAAGAAAATAAGAGAATTTGATAGAGAATTGAGATCATAAAACTTCAATAATTAGTTTCTTTCTCTACTTTTGTGCTTATTTTATTTTCTTTGACTTAGATTCATGATTAAATTTCTTTGGATATTATTTTTATTAGTTATTATGAGTTAAATTATCTTCTTAGGATTGTGGTGGTTGTCAACATGTAATCTGAATATTTGTTTCTTTTTTATTGACTATGAATGTGTATAGTTTTGTTTATTTAAATCTGTTCTTAATGCTTTTGATTGCTTGACTAACAATTAATTGATTTTTGAATCTAATTGAGACTCAACAGAGAGATTTTAGATTGGATGAAGGTTTGAATAATGTATGTTCATGTCACTTAAGTGATCTGATTCATGATTTGAATAGAAATACGCCAATTGCCATATATAGCCAAATTAGAACACTAGCTTACTGAACCTTATTTAATTGATTTTTATAGACAAATAGTGACCCAATTAAGTTAGGTATTTGTGCAAGCATCTTAACGGAGACTCATACATAGCTTTAGATTCTAAGTTAGTAGAACCACCCATAATTGTAAATAATAAGAAGAGTTGGTATCAAATAAAGTCTTGAATGAATCCATAATCCTAGGTTTTGATCTATTGCCTTTCTCAAGTAATTTTAATTTTTATTAGTTATTTTAGTGTTTGTTTTAATTTTGCTTTAATTAATTTTTTAAAAATTTTAGTTACTTGAATGAGATTAATTTGTCACAAATTTTAGTACTTAGTAAAGATTTAGGAACAAATCTCTATGGAAACGATACTCTACTTCATCATTATATTACTTGTTTGATCCATATACTTGTGTGTGCAAAATCAGCAACAAGTTTTGGTGCCGTTGCCGAGGATTTTGTTTTCCTTATTATTTGCTAATATTAAAATTTCGTAAATTAGTCTTGATTTAAGTTTTATTTTTTTGTTTTGTGAGTATGTCCAATCATTGTATGAGAAGAGAAAAAAGCTTGGAGATTATACCTTGTGATCCCGAAATTGAAAGAATATTTCATAGACTTTGATGAGAAAATCAATAAGGTTTTGCTCCAATAAATACAATGGTTGATCAATAGGGTGAACAACAAATACAAAAGCATGTAGCAACAGAAAATCGATGCTTAAGGGATTATGCTATCCCATTGGTGCAAGAGATTCCATCAAGCATTCGAAGGTCGGTTATTCAAGCCAATAATTTCGAGATCAAGCCAGCCATCATCACCATGATTCAAACTTCAGTCCAATTTGAAGGTCAACCAAATGATGATCCAAATGGCCATCTATCAAACTTTTTGGAAATTTGTGATACATTTAAATACAATGATGTCATAGATGAAGAAATTTGTTTGAGGCTTTTTCTTTTTGTCGTTAAGGGATAAAGCTAAAGCATGGCTAAATGCGCTCCCCACTGGCTTAATAACAACATGGGATGATCTTGCTTGAAGTTCCTTGCCAAGTTCTTTCCTTCAGCTAAGACAGCAAAAATGAGGAATGATATTACATCATTCATGCAGCAAAATTCAAAATCATTGTACGAAGCTTGGGAAAGATACAAAGAATTACTTAGGTGTTGTCCTCGTCATGGTCTTCCAAAATGGCTTCAGGTGCAAACTTTCTACAATGGTTTGATTGGGCAAGTTTGAACCACCATTGATGTTGTTGCGAGAGAAGCTTTGATGGCTAAATCGATTGATGAAGCATACAATTTGTTGAACGAAATGGCTGCAAACAATGGCTAGCAGAATGAGCAATGCATAAGAGAGTAGCTAGAATTCATGTTGTAAATGCTTTTTTGACATTACCTGCATAAATAGTAGCTTTAACTAAGACTCTTGAATCTTTTAGTACTAATTATGTGCAAAGTCCTTTTGTAGCTTGTGAGTATTGTGGCAATAATCATGCAAGTCATCAGTGTCCAAGCTCAATAGAAACAATGCAATTTGTGGAGAATAGCAAACAAAATAACCCTTACTCCAACACTTACAACCTAAGGTATAGGAACCATTCAAATTTTCTTAGGCCCATAATCAAGGACCATCCTTAACTTCAAGGCCGAATGCACTTTTAGGATTCCAACAACAAGCCAAAATGCCTATCTTCAAAAATTAACCAATTGTGGAAGATTTGCTAAGGCAATACATGACATAGAATGATAGCATTATACAAACTCAAACAACTCTCATTCAAAGTCAAGCAGCATAAATTCTAAACCTTAAGACTTAGGTTCGCTAGCTTGCCAATTTATTAAACAACCGACCTCGAGGAACACTGCCTAATGATACAGAGGTGAATCCAAGGAGAAAAGGTCAGGAACAAGTCATGGCAATCACACTGAGGGGCGAAAAAAAGGTTGGCAAGCTAATCTCCAAGATAAGCTTGTTAAAAATGAAATAGTGATTGAGACAGCTGACAAGCAAATTCAAGAAAATGAAGCAAAGGTAACTTTACCACCATCGCCTTTTTCTCAACACCTTCAAAAACAAAAGCTTGATAAGCACTTCCAAAATTTTCTCAAGGTATTCAAAAAGCTTCACATCAACATTCTTTTTGTAGAAACTATAGAGTAAATTGCATCATATGTGAAGTTTTTGAAAGACATATTAACTAAGAAGTGGAAATTGAAGGATTTTGAAATTAGTACACTCGCTGAGGAGTGCAATGCAATAATCCAGAATACACTTCTACCAAAGTTTAAGGACCTAAGCAGTTTTTCTATCCCTTGCTCAATTGGTAAAGTTAATTTTTCAAAAGCTTTGTGTGATTTAGGTGTTAATGTCTCAATTATTCCTTTGTCTGTTGGTAAAAGAATTGGACTAAAAAAGATTTAACCCACTGAAATCAAATTGTAACTCGCAGACAGGACAATAAGGTGGCCTTTCGGGATTATAAAGGATGTCTTGATTAAAGTGAGGAAATTACACATTCTAGTGGACTACTTTGTACTTGAGATGGAAGAAGATTAAGAGGTTCTGATCATACTAAGACATCCATTCTTAGCCATTACAAGAGTATTAATCGATGTAAAGAAAGGCAGAATAATTTTTATAGTTGGAGATGAGGTAGTTGAATTTACTATTTTTATTGTCTCCACAACTCAATGCTATAAAGTGGACTCAGCTAATAAAGGTAAAGGTAATCTTACTCCACCACTTGCAAGTAAGCTATCACAAACTCTTGAGTTAGAGCCACCGCCACCACATCTCAAAACTAAACAGTGTTATGATGAGCATAATCCACCACCTTAGTTAATCTTGATTTTAAGGTAGGACAACATGTGTTACTTACCAATTCGGTGAAGCTCATTCCATGGAAACAAAAATCAAGGTGGTCAAGTTCGTATAAGGTGGTTAAGGTCTATCCTTGTGGTGCAATAGATATTTATAATGAAGGTACTAGAACATTCAAAGTGAACGGGTAGCGTTTCCAACATTACTTAGGAGGTGAATTGGATTGTCGAAAATCCTCAGTTGCTTTAGTAGACAATAATAATGAGGTATCATAGTCAAGTTAGTGACTATAAAAAAGCATTTCTTGGGAGGTAACTCAAGTTATGTCTTTTTAGATTTCATTGTTATTTTAGTTAGTTTTTGTTTTTATCTATAAATAAGTAGTTATAACCCTTTTTTAGCTTGATTTGTTGAGTATGCAAGTTTAGAAAGCATGAAGATAAGGAGAAAGACAATTTGAGCTTTCAATGTTCTATCACCATTGACAAGGGAGTTTCTTTTTCTTATTCTTTTTAGCTTTTCACATTGAGGACAGTGCGCTAATTAAGTTTGAGGGAGGGTTTTATTGTTATTAGTTTTTATGATATTCTAGGTTAGTTATTTTTATTTTTATGCATGTTTTAAAAACTTGAGCTAGATTTAATCATGCTAGTTTCGTTTAATTTACCTATCCAATGATGAGAACTTAGTTTCATTCCTAATTTAATTCTTTGAAACATGTGAATATTGTTTGAGTGTTATTTACAGTCTTATATTAAGCTTTATTGTTAAGATGAAATTTCTACATTTTGAGCAACATGTCTATTACTTAGATTCATTGTACGAATTTAGAGAAGGTTTATGTGAATGTGAAAATTTTGAATTATGTATTAAGTTTAGAATTTGTTTGATTCTCTCTTAAGGTGAAATTGTAGGCTATACTTAATTAAGGAAATTATTTAAACTATTTTTGGACCGATTGAGCCTTTCGTAGCCTTCCTTTACATAAATTGTCTTTGGTTTCCCCCTTTGAGCCTAATGACTCATTTTCTTTGTTTGAACACTTAATTTTTTAGCTTAAACCCTAAAATTAATATTTTCAATAATTCTTGCATCCCTCATTCCTAAGTGCATAAGTTAATTTAGAAAGTGTTATGGGCTAAATAGTGAAAAAGGTAGTAAAGATGAAATTGATTTAAAGTTCAAAAAGATAATTGTATTCATCTCACTACCCAATAAATGAATACGTATAGTTTAAGGGTGTGAAATTGAGAAAAAAAAAGGGAAATAAAGAAGAAAAAAAGAATAAAGTGTTGAACAAAAGAAAAATTTTGATGAAAAAAGGGTATACTAGGTGAAGGAAAACAAAGCTCTGAATAGGTCTTAGATTGATCACGTACTAAGAGTGATTTGAGCTATACAATATCCCATATCTAACCTTAATCCTAGTCATACATTACAAGCTAATTAAACTCCTATTGATCTTTAACATAGTATTAGTCTACATTAGTGGAGAGGGAGATGAAAAGCACACTTATAGAATTTAATTACTAATTTTAATTTTGCATGAATATAAACTTATCTGGATTATACAATATTTTAGGTGAAAAGATTGCTCACATACACACACGAAAATCCATTTAACGATAAGCTTGTATTTGAATTGAAACATGAACTTCAATAATGCTTGTGTGTTGTTTAGAGTTGAGAATTTGGACTAACTTTTGAGGATATTAAAAGTGATTGCTGAATTGGTGCAATTGATTTCTAGTTAAGTTATTTTCTTTATTTATGTTATTGTATTTTATTTTGTATTTTGCTCTACGACTAGCAAAATCTTAAGTTTAGGGGTGTGATAACTCTATTATAGATAGTTATTTTCACACATTTTGAGAGCTTAAGTAGCTAGATCTTCTATATTTTAGGTTCGAATTTTGACATTTTAGGTGTTTTTCTAGTTTAAGTTTAATTACATGTTGAGTAGCTAATTTAAGTTATTTTAGTTTAATACTATGTTATTTTGTTTTAAATTACTTTAACAGTAGTTATTTTTTATTTCTCTTATTACTTTTGTAGGAGATTTCATGAAAAAAGCTCATTTGATTAAAATTCTTGCAAGTATGGTGACGGCTTTATTTATATATATTTCAGTATTTTGACCATATCTCTCTCTACAAAACTTCAAATGGGGTGATTCTTAGATCATTAGAATGCTAAGAGGAAGGAGTACAACTTTTATGTTTACCACTTTGCCTAGTTCTAGTCAGACCATGGTTGAAATATTTATCTATTTTTTAGCACTGTAGTAGTACACATGGACTGAATATGATGCGGTATTTGGAGTATATCTTTCACTCTAGAAGTCCCATTGATGTGATTATTGATCCATTGGAAAGTTAAGAGATAAGGCTAAAATGTTCATGTTTACCACTTCACCTAGTTCAAATCATGTTAAGGTGAAAATTGCATTGGCAGATGTTTGACTACTGCAATTCTGCACAAGGCAATCAGTGGAGTAAGGCTACAGCGCTGAGGAGAACAAGGCTGCAGCACTTGTGAAAGGAAGCGCACCATACATTTTTCTGAGGCTAGAGAGCCGTGGCACTAAGAAATCATCACTGGGGTTCTATTGTAGCAAAAAATTAATGCCGCGGTGCCAAAAAATCATGGCCTCAGCGCTGAACTATTTTTCAAAAATAAAAATTTGACGGGATTTTGAAAATTAGGTTACTTGGAGCCTATTTAAGGTACCTTTTTCAAAGGTTTTGAGGTGGAAGCAGCAAGTATCTACTCTGGAAAAAAGAAGCCAAGAACAAAGCAACAAAACAAGAGAATTTAGGAGATCATAAAACTTTAATAATTAGTTTCTTTCTCTACTTGTGTGTTTTTTTTATTTTCTTTGATTTGGATTAATGGTTAAATTTCTTTGGATATTATTTTTATTAGTTATTATGAACTAAATTATCTTTCTAGGATTGTAGTGGATTTCAACATGTAATCTAAATAGTTGTTTCTCTTTCATTTATTATGAATAGGTATAATTTTGCTTATTTAAATATGTTTTTAATGCTTTTGATTACTTGACCAATAATTAATTGATTTCTAAATCTAATTAAGACTTGATAAAAATATTTTAGATTGAACTAAGGTTTGAACAGTGTATATTCATGTCACTTAGGTGATCTGATTCATGATTCGAGTAAACATGCGCCAATTGCCATACATAACAAAATTAGAACACTAGCTTAATGAACCTTATATAATTGCTTCCTATAGACATATAGTAACCCAATTAAGTTAGGTATTTGTGCAAGCATCTTTATAGAGACTTATACATAAGTTTGAATTTTAGGTTAGTAGAACCACCCATGAATGTAAATAATAAGAGAAGCTGATATAAGATGAAGTGTTGAACGAATCTATAATCCTAGGTTTTAGTCTATTGCCTTTTCCAAGTAATTTTAATATCTATTAGTTAATTTAGTGCTTATTTTAATTTTATTTTAATTAATTTTTTAAAAATTTTAGTTACTTAAATAAGATTAATTTGTTATAAATTTTAGTACTTAGTAAAGATTTATGAACATATCTTCGAGGGAACGATGCTCTACTTCATCACTATATTACTTATTTTATATGGACACTTGCATGTGCAAAATCGACAATAGTTAACATTTGAGAGTGGGTTTAATTTTTGCATTTCAAGGTTTACTAACCTATTGTAATTTTGAATTTTAGGTTTGGACATGGCGAACATCTTGTATGACTTGGTGGTGCACTATAACGAGTGGTGATGATCATTGGGAATGTTGATACAAATAGATTTTTTTTTATAGAGATGACAAATGATGTGTTCGAGTTGCTAGTGGATGATTCTAATGTTGGGGTAAGGCAGGGTATTTTCATTATGTCACGACTCCCTAAATCAAATAAGGCTTGTTGAAGATGACATATTGCAGCAGTCTTAAAGCAATTACGATTTCTATCAATTAATTGGGCAAAGCTGTGGCTCACATAGTCTGATAAGAAAATCCTACCTCAAATTGAATTCTCTCTTCACCCAACTTGGTCTAACTTCAAAGTCTATAAAAACAACTTTTCAAAGGACTTAAAGAGGGCGAAAGGAAACACCAGATTGAAAGCTAAATGTTAAGCCACAAAGTCATTAAAGCTAAGAAAATTTTGAAGGATTCAAGAAGACTTGGAAGATCAAGATTATAATTCTTGAGTTTATCTTTTTTATTATTCTTTTATTTTCTTAGTTTGTTTTATTGTTTAAACTTTATTCAATGATGATGTGTGAGTTAATGGGGAACTAAATTTTTATTCTAAGATTATAATTGAACTCATTGTGTAGTCTGAATTATTTATCTTTCTTTTACTTATGTTTGACAGATATAGGTTGTTTATTTTATTCTGTTCTTAATGCTTCTAGTTACCTGATCATCAATTAGATTGAATTGGAAACCTAAGTTAAACCTTAAAGAAAGAGATTTAAGTAGACCTTAAATAGAATAGCGTATGATCGAATACACTTAGTTGATTAGGTGGTTTGATTTGCATATAAGGTAGACATTCAATATAAGCCATACGTAGCCAAGATTAAAGCACAAACTTAATGAATCTTTCTTCAATTAATTTGCATAAACATATAGTAAATTAGTTGGGAAAAGTATTTTTGTGAGAAACTCGACAGAGACTTGTAAATAATTTAGGAATCTAAGTTAGCAATTTAATCCATTAAACTAAGTTAAAAGAGAGAGAGACAATAATTAGATGAAGTAATGAGGGATATTATAATCTTAGGTCTGGAAGTTGATTGAAGTTTTAGTTTAGTAGTTTTAATTTTACATTTTAATAATTTTAAAATTTGGTTGTTTGAATAAAATTAAAGTGTGTTCATTTTAGTAGTTAATAGAAGGAATTAAAACTATTCTCCATGGGAACGATACTCTATTCATTACTATATTATTTGTTAACGATACGCGCACTTGCGTGAGAAATCAACAACTGCTAGTTATAGTGATCTTAATGCCTCTACTTCAAGTATAGCTATACATTTAGCTATAGGTATAGGTATAAGTATAAGTATAGGTAGAGGTAGAGGTAGAGGTAGAAGACTTTCTGGTCCTATTTGGTCCTATTGATGTTAATGTTATTGATGAAAGTAGTTCTTTATTTAGGGACACAGATGAGGTGGATTTATCCAGTGATGACGTAGAATGGATGTTTGAGACAAGGAGTGATCAAGATGTAAGTTAGTCTCAAGGCAATATTGAGAATGATGTTTAAGTTGAGGAAGATAAAGCAAAGAATGGTCTGTTTGATATTAACAATGATGTAGAGGAAAGAAGCCAAGATAGCTTTGACTTTGACAGGGAAGTTAGAGCAATGGATAGGTCCCTTAAAGGAATCCCTTATGTTCCTGATGAGAATAGGACAGATGACTTTGACTTTGACAGATGATTCATGCAACCTTGTGTTTGGATAACAAGACCTTTAAGATTAACAAGGTAGGGAAGGAACATACCTATATTAGGATGAATGACAATAATTCTACTACTACAAGTGTGTGGATAACTACAAAACTTATCATTAAGTTAGAATCTGATCCCAATATGTCTTATAATCTAATGTAGCATGAATTGTAAGAGAGGTATGTAGTGATTGTTCTCCTAATGATTTGTATGTAGTAGGGCAAAGAAAAGAGTTCAAAAAGAGACTGAAGGGACTTTTGGTAAATCTTCCTCATCCATGTATTTGTATGCACACATGGTGAGGGACACAAATCTTGGGATTATAGCTATAATGTAGCCAAAAAAGCTTGAGGTCAGCATATACCCCACATTTAAAATGTTTTTCTTGTCCTTTGATGCTATGAAGAAAGGCTTCAACAATAGATGTAGGCCCTTCATTGAGGTTGATGGTTGCCATCTCAAAGGACCATATGGAGGAGCCTTCTTATCTACCATTGCAATTGTTGGGAATTATGGTATATTTCCAGTCACTTTTACTGTTGTAGAATTGGAGAATGGTGATTCTTAGGCATGGTTTTTGAATTTGTTGAATACTGCCATAGAAGAATTCAACAAACCATTGGCAGTGATGAATGATGGTCAAAAGGTAAACCTTAAACTATACTATTTTTTATTTAATTATTTAATTTCAATTACTTATTATATGTTTAATTAATGTGTCTTTATTCTTAAATGGCAAGGTCTAAAAGACATACTTACAAAGGTAATGCCCCATGCAAGTCAAAGAAAATGTGATAGGCACTTGTATATCAATTTTAAATAAAGGTTCCTAGGTTTAAAGTTGAAAGTCAATTTTTGGAAGGTTGTAAAAGTTTGCAACTTGTGGGACTGGAATGAAGTTATGATGAAGATGAAGGTTGAAAATGATGATGCATATAAGTGTTTGATGGAAAAATCATTAACATAGTGGGCAAGACACATTTTTGACCTAAGTGTGAAGGGTGACCATGTAATTAACAACATGGTAGAAACCTTCAACAATTGGATTAAGCTTGTCAAAGCCAAACCCATTTTGACTTTGTTTGAAAAGTTAGAATAGAAGATGAAAAGGTTCAATGATAGGTATGAAAAGGCATGCACACGAGAAATCCAAGTGACCCTAAAAATTAAGAAGAAATATGATTCTGTCAAGTATAGTGGGAGTTTTCTAAGGTTGTGCCTACCTCAAATAGTGAGTTTAATGTGTTTCAAGGTAGCAAGACTTATGCAGTTAACTTAGGGGTGACTAGGGTAACCTATCGTTGTGGTGTTTGGAATATTTCAAGACTTACTTGCAAGCATGCAACAGCCTACATAAGTTACAAAATGGGTGATATACACCAATATTATGACAATTACTATTCTAAGGAGACTTTCATGTTAGCATGCACTAATTACATTCACCCTATACCTGGCATCACAATGGCTAAGTTAAGACGGTAGGTTGATCCAATGGATCTTTTAATGCTATGCTTTATACCTAGCAAACCAAAGAAGAACAGAAGAAAGAAACTTGGGGAAGGGTCATCTGAATCTGTCAATGTTAGGAAGAGGAGCATTGTTAGGTGCATTTTCTGCCAAAGGCTTGGTCATAATAAAAGGAAATGTCTTAGGGTTCCTGGGAGACATAATAAAAAAGTAATCCCTACAACTAATTTAGTTTTTTAACTTATACATTTATTATGCAACTACTAAATTTTTATATTTTAAATTGAAGTTATATACCTTGTCTAAGTCTTCATCAAGTGCTCTTAGGTCTGCATTAAGAGTTATTGATGGGTCTACATCAACAACTATAAGAGGACCTTTTGCTAATATGCAAGGAAGACCTATTGCTGCAACTCTAAGACATGGTGGTGGTGGTGCTATTGCTGGAGGGCATAGTGGTGCTACTCAAATTGCTAGATCTACTTCATTTGCAAGAAGACCTTTATTTGTTACTATTTCTATTCGACATACTACCCTTGCTTCCTTGATAATGAATTTTGTAAATGCTTCATTTGAATTTGGTGCTGATGGTGTTGAAGGGTCATAAACAAGTGTCTTTAATGTCATTAATATGTGAATATGTGAATTTAATACAATTAGGGTTTTTTTGTGATGTTTTTAATGGCTAAAATGTAATTACAAAGGATGCTTTGTAATATTTTTGCCTTTATTTGTCTTCAATTATCTAGTGATATGATATTAGATGGTAATTATTGACTTTGATATTGGACCTATTGGCAGTGATCCTCTTTTGTAAACCTAATGACATAGGTTCTTTTGTAAAGCTACTGGTCCTTCTATGCACAAAAGTTGAGGGAAAATAGTGGTCTTCATGTGCAGAAGAGACCTGATGCAATTTTTGTATAGGATATTTATTGAATATCAATGCAAATGATATTATTTTATGCAATTATTATATATGATATATATTGAATATCGACGTAAAGATGATATTACTTGTTAGGAAAAAAAACCTTTGCATTAACCTTTATGTTGAAGTCTATAACTGGCATCATAAGACTAAAAACTCAAGATATTGAAATGCATTGCTATCTTTATATCCATTCAATATTTCAATATTTCAACAATTTTGTGTTCAATATTTTAACAACTTACAACAACTTTTGCATTCAATATTTCAAAAACTCACAACTTTTATTAAACAAAATTACATTTAAATGCCTTGGAGTCTTCCTATTTTTCCTTCACATCCCATCTTTTTAGGGCATTTTATCAAGCACCATTCAAAAAGCCCTTCAGCCTTCATTTTCTCTTCCTCTCTTCCCACATTTTGCACCTACTAGAGAGCTTTCATTTGAAGAACCATAGACTAATGTAGGTAATGACCATATGGAACTTTTATTTTTTGAGCTACTACACTCACTAATCTATGGTTTTGGAAATGGAAGCTCTCTAGCAAGATTACAGCAACAGAAGCTTGAAGCTTAAAGGTAAAATCCATTTCTGGTTCTTGAAATAATCTTTTTCCTCCATTACTTTCATCATCTCTTACTTTTTGGAGTGCCAAAAATCATCAAGAAATTTGAATTTTTAGCTTATCCATCTATGGTTCTTCAAACAATCATTTTACTCAATTAATTTCGTCATTTTTTTTTTGTGGAGTGTCAAAAATATAAAAAAATCTGAATTTTTAGCTTATCCATCTATGGTTCTTCAAATAATCTTTTTTCTTGATTAGTTTCATCATTTTTTCTTTTGTGGGGTATAAAAAATCAGCAAGAAATCTAGAGCCTTTTAACAAGAAATTTGGATTTTCAGCTTTTGATTTAAGGTAGTTTGTTTCAACAAGAACATTGAAGGAAAAAAGGGTAAAATTATCTTAAAATTCATCGAAAAAAAGTTACTAATGGAAGAATTAATGGCACGACTTATCTGTAGAGTGAAACACACTCTTTTTGGATAAATTGTATATTTTAAAAATTAATAAATTTGTATTAAATTATAGGCAAATTTAAAAGTGTTAGTGTATTTTATCTTAAAATAAAAAAATAAAAAGTTATTTTAATATTATGCCTTATTATTTTGACAAAAAAATATGTTAAATGATTTGTTATTCTTTTATTATTTTGTAACTAATGGTGAGAATAGACAGTCAAAATAGAAAAAAGTTAAAAAAGACGTGATAAATATTTAACAATTGATTTGACTTAAAACACGTGTCCTCAGGTTCGGAAGATAGTAATAAATTAATAGTGAGAGCACCCATTGTGACTGGGGAGTGGGGAGGAGTACATTTATTCCGCTTTGTTGTAACTGACAAAGATGCTAACCGCATCAATGTCACATGACTCACCTGATCATCTTTTGTCCAATTAAATATTCAATTCAACATAATTAAGTAATTAGTTAGGACCTCAATTGCTCTAAATAAAAAGGATGGGTCTACATGGGAACTTGTTTCCCATCATTGAAGTTGTAGCCGGGGAATTGACTCCAACCCTTCTCTCAACGCAATTGCCTTGTTTCCTTTCTTCTTCTCCTTATATCTCTTTGGCTAAAGGTCCTAGCATTTCCATCATATTTAGCCTAAAAGTCATAAATTTATCAAAAATTTCCTCTACATGCCTCGTTACTTACTTGCAAAGTAAAATAACTTGACATACAAACAAGTTAAGGCACAAAAACAGTAACGGTCCTTGACAATAGCACCCAAAATTGAGGAAAAAGGTACAGACAAAAGCAATATTTTATGGAGTCCTACGTTTACTTATCGGTTTCAAAATGGATACATAATCCCCTTTTATCTTCACCTTCATGTTGTTATCTTGCTCAAACTCACCTTTTCCGGTTCACAGCAAGCTGGAGGTTAAAAGTTTCATAGGTTCTTTCTATATCCATATTGGTTTTCCCTGTTCTAAACTATGGGTGTTGATCTGTACCAACGAACGTGGTTCATTGCCTGTGTGATTGTGATTTTTGAGTACTCAAATGGAGTTGCAGGGTCAGAACGAGTTCCTGCACTGTTTGTGTTTGGAGACTCATTGGTTGATGTTGGCAACAACAATTTCCTTAGCTCAATTGCCAAGTCTAACTATTTTCCTTATGGCATTGATTTCAATATGCAGCCTACTGGAAGATTTTCTAATGGGAAAACCTTTGTTGACATAATTGGTAAGTTTTCTACGCTCGAAATATATACCAATGATAGGCGTTAACTTATTGATCATCTTGAATGGAAGTGAGAATTGTTTAAAGGTTGCAATGGGATTCATCTTGTAGTGGGCAACTACTAATTATGAAAGGGTATTTAAGCTGTTATGATATAAAGATTGTTGTACATGCAGGAGAGATGTTGGGAGTTCCTTATCCTCCAGCCTTTGCAGATCCCAACTCAGTTGGAGTTAAAATACTGGGAGGAATGAACTATGCTTCAGCAGCCGCTGGCATCCTTGATGAGACAGGCCAACATTACGTACGTATTTTGCTTACCTAATTCTCACTTTTGCTACCATCTTTCCATAGATTTTCTAATTTCTATTGAATGAAAATCACAGGGAGCACGGTATAGCCTAAGCCAACAAGTCGTGAACTTCGAAAGCACCTTGGATCAACTACGAAAAATGATGGGGAGCAATGTGACAAGTTTCCTTGCCAAATCCATAGCCATTATGGTGTTTGGGAGCAATGACTACATCAACAATTACCTCATGCCATCCATCTACTCTTCTAGCTACACCTACAGTCCTTCAGAATTTGCCAACCTTCTTCTGAACCACTATGGGCGGCAACTTTTGGTAAAAATTCGTAATTTGAATTAATTAATTTGTTGGAGCAAACATATATAAATGGCAGTTTATGGAATTGGTGCAGGCTCTGTACAGTGTAGGACTAAGGAAATTCTTTATAGCTGGAGTTGGACCTCTTGGTTGCATCCCCAACCAAAGAGCCACAGGACAGGCAGCGCCTGGAAGATGCGTTGATTACGTTAACCAAATTCTGGGTACCTTCAACCAAGGGATCAAATCACTTGTAGAGGAGCTAAATAACCGTTCTGCTGCAATCTTTGTGTATGGCAATACCTATGGTGTTGTGGGTGACATCCTAAATGATCCGTCCACTTACGGTATGTATGTATGTATGTATGCATTGGATTAGACATCTAATTCAGGGAGAGATCCCTCCGTGATCCATCATTGAGTATGTGTGTTCATTCTTGCAGGATTCAGTGTAGTTGACAGGGCATGCTGCGGAATAGGGAGGAACCAAGGCCAAATCACATGTCTGCCATTTGCATTTCCATGCCCGGACAGAACCCAATACTTTTTTTGGGATGCTTTCCATCCAACGGAAGCAGCGAATTCAATTCTAGCCCGTCGGGCTTTCTATGGGCCTCCTTTGGATTCCTATCCGATCAACATCCAACAAATGACTCTTTTCAACTGATTTTCCTTCATTTCTTGTGTTTCTTTATCAACAGCTTGGCTCCATGCCAAACAATCAATCTCAGTTGTTTAGAATGGTAATGTTATTAAAATTAAAATTGCTTCAAACTAAAAATTATACCATTATATTTTCACTATAAAAAGAGGTAATGTTATAATTGAAAAAATAAAATATAAATACATCGTTTGATCATTTGAAAATCAAAAAGATGGAAAGCACTTTTTAAACCAAAGCGATACGTGTTTCGAAGGGCCACACGCACTTTTTTACACCGCAACCAATGTGCTTTGGTCGGGCTTGAAGGACAAAACTCATAACACATGAACTGAATGCCTCCCGATCTGTCGTCTTCCAGACAAAAAAGAGAAAAAGCCGACCTGGGGTAATTGAAAACTTTTGAAACGGGGCCTTGAGACTTGCTGTCCTCTGATTTCGTGGAAAGGAAAAATGGCATCTTCAATGGCAATTAAAACCCTGGCAAGATCACCCATGAGTTGTTCTCCTTTCAGAAAATCCCTGTGTTCCCTCCTACGAGTCGTATCCTACTCAAAAGAGTCGGACGACGATGCCATTCCCACAGCGGGAATCAGCAGACCCCTCTCCGAGATTCTCAAAGAACTCAACAAAAAAGTCCCAGATTCCCTCGTCAAGCTCCGCATCGAAGATGGCTTCAATATCAAATACATCCCCTGGTCATCTCATTATTCTCTCGGTCACTCTTTATTTACTAAAATTTGGTCTTCCTTTATTTTGTTTTAGGTTGTTTAATAGTAACTAGATTTATTCCTGTCAATCCCCTGTGCTATTAAAGCTTCTTGTGATTTATCTGTTGTTAAAAGAAACAAAACTGCAAGGCTATGATTTTCTTTTTAATCCAGTGGTTATGCTGTAAAATGGGAAGCTGGTAGCTAAGCCTGAGGAAGATCAACAACTTTACTTGCAATTTATCCATGAGGGGTCTAAGATGATTACTGAAATTTTCGGATTTTGTGTTCTACTAATGTAAATGTAAGGGACAGCATTGGGAGTTTTAGAATTTTGTTAGTGTTTGGATTTGGGAACCGAATGATAATGAATTCTACAGAAAAATTCAATTACAAATGGATTGTCATGTTTTGGAGCAATTGTTTGTTCTGTTATTGCAGAGCAAACTGCTGATTTAAAAGGAACTTCGAAAAATTCATTATTCCACACATACTCTTTGGGGTTTTCTTTTAGTTACAAGTTGAAATTAGAGGCAAGCGTGGAGCATGATTATAAAACTGTAAGCAATATGCTTTAATGCAGATATTTCATGCATATCTATGCTATGGCCTGTGCCTTTTTTTGTGCTTTAATTTTGGGGGCATAGAATGTGCTCTGCTGCGATTTCCTTTCTTTCTGCATCAGGCCTGATGTTTAATATCATGAAATCTGCTGCCTTTTGTCTGAGAAATTTGCATCAAAACCCTAACTAGTTTAAACTTTGAGCCTTCCCCTTCTTTTTCCTCAGCATTTTCAGTCTTTGTGAGTTATCATTATATTTTTTTTTTCTCTTGTCAATTTTGTCTCTCCATGGCATTTGGTATCAATGGTGGTCTTACATGGTTTCTTATTATCACGTCTTGCACTTTGCAGGCATATTGTGAATCGGATTATGAACCTACATGCTCCAGGTACTTTAAAGATTGAAATCATTCTGGCTGAAGCAATCACTATTCTTAATATTGTTGGCTTTCCACAATTATAAAACTCAAAGCCTTTGGTATTCCACCTATTGTGCAGAATGGTCTGGTGAGGTTCGGAGTATTACTTACTCTGCTGATGGAAAGTCTGTATCTGTCATCTATCGTGTAACACTCTATGGGACTGATGCTGAGGTATCTGTTCCATTTTATGATTGATACTATGACACACATGCAGTGAACTTGTATTAGTTGGCATTTGTGCTTCATTAATCCTGCTACTAAGTTGCTTGCCAAAAGCTTATATGTTGTTGACTTCCAATTAAATGATCTTTTGGCTGGATTTAGTGGACATGGTACGCTTGAATTTGTGGTCACTTTTGTGGATAAGCTGGCAAAGGTCACTTGTCCGAATATTTGGTTGCTTCATGACAATTACTGATGCATCGAAAGACTTTTTGTTTTGTTGCTCTTTTGCTTCCGGAAGCAAAAGGAAAGTGGATAAGCAACAACCAGATGGAATGTATCCGATGATACCATTGATAGTTTAGTGACCTTATTTCTTCCCTTTTTAACTCTTAATACGTTTTCCGTTGTAAGTCAATAGAATTTGTAAGTTGAAACATATACTGTTTAATTAATTGCTGAAAGATGCTTGGTCAGAATTTGAATGATACTCTAATTCAGATAATAGACGTATAGATGAACACAGTTTCTGTTCATGATACTTAAGATGATTCAGTAGATAAAGGAAAGAGGGATGAGAATTTTCGCTCTGGAATGAATGGAAAAAAAAGGTATTCTTGTGATTCCAATACTGAAACGGGCACTCCTACTAAAATTTACTTTCTCTTGTGCTATAGGTTTTCCTTTTCTTTTCTTCTTCCTTTATTAAAAAGGAAAACTTAAAAAATATAGTTGACAGACTTGGCCTGCTAGATGTGAAAACTTGCAGCAGACTGGTTTAAGAGTTGAACTTCTTTCAAATTTAGGAGCAGTAAATAAACTTTAGACATGATAGTTTGATGCTTCAATAGAATTCAATACGCTCGCAGATTTCAATTGTTATTCATGAACTGGTAAATTTATTCCTAAAGACTCCTAGTTTATGTGAATATTATGCATCTTCATGGTAACTGTTTTCTTATTTCCATTGAGTTTATCTATTGCTGGACTTGTGACTATGTCGAATAGGAAAAATTCAATAGATTTCTGAAACTTACATGAGTTTTTTGAAGTCAAGTACTGAAAAGTTGTTAAGCTGTAGTTTATGTTACGTTTGATTGTTGACAGATGAAATTTTCTTCTCTTTATTTCTTCATCTATGGCATATATATTTTTGACTAAAAGCAGCTAACTTGAGTTTGTTCTTGTATGATTGCACAAGATATATCGAGAGTCGACAGGGACTGCTTCAGTTGATGATCCTGGTTATGGAGATCCTGTACAGAAGGCTGAGGCCATGGCATTTCGGCGAGCTTGTGCACGCTTCGGGCTTGGGCTTCATCTTTATCATGAGGACATGTTGTAGATTGCTAATAAGCTCTGTTGTGTTAGGTTGGAGCTTAAACTTTGTGTTTTGGGAGGAGGCATGATTCAAATAGCATAATGTTGCTATAATTTTGTTTGGGAAGGAAATGTTCTCCTCTGAGAGTAGAAGTGAAACAGATTTTTGTAATGAAAATGGCATCCCATGATAGGCTCGGGATGGCTTGGCATGTTACATTAGAGCCTACTGATTAGAGGTTTGTGGTGAAATTATTTATTCTAAAGTATTTGTCAACTAATTTTGCTTTGTTATCTGTAAAGATGAGCACTAGAGAGACTCGGCTTAATCTCTCCTACTGAAGTGAGTGAGCCTGTTGAAGAGGAATTGCTTATTGCTTGTGTGAAACACAAAATAACAGTCTACCTGTTATTATTTTGGGTAAACTACTTGATCCAAATAAGTTTTGATCATAATTTCATGTGGATTTATTAGTTTTTAAAATAGACAATCCGTTCCAAATATGTAAACAACATTAATACTTAAATATGAAATGTTTAAAATTTATTTTTTCTTTTTCAACTCTTTTCTTTTTTCAAGTCGGTCAGCGACATTCTCTTATATTAATTGTTCACTTCATGGTTAGATTTGGTCAGATTCAATGGTACTCTCCAAATTAGATCCCAAAAGGAGCACCGATCTAGTACTCTTTAGGGGAGCGTTATCATTTGACCAACTTTGACACTCCTTGTCTAAATTTAGTCGCGTTAGAAAAGAGAAATTTGTTTTGAATAAAATAAAAAAATTAAAAATTAAAAATTATAATTTATATAATGACAATTTTTAAAATTAATAAAAAGTAAAATTATCTTAAAAATATTATCTCATCAAACTAACGAAAACATTAACGATTGATAAACAGTTGAATTTATGTGTCCAGCGAAAAATATTTTTTGGGACAAATTGTTTATTTTCAATACAAATAGATACACGCGGAATTATAGTTAAAACTTAAGAGGTTAGGGTATTTTACTTTATTATTTATTAATTGTCATTAGACAAGAAATGTATGTGGTTTAGTCTTTAATTGCTTACATTCACGAGCACAATGACAAGGAAAAGTTCATTAAAAAAAATTACAAGAATAATTTTAAATTTACAATCCTTATCTCAGTTACACCCAAATCATTCTTTCTAGATTAAGTACTCTCTAAACTCTCTCTTGATTTAATTATATTCTTTTATAGATGCAAGTACAATAATCTTATCCTAATCTAATTAGAATTTGATATGCTAGTTTAGCAAGTAAAGACTATCTCGACAAAATATATTAGTCAAACTACAATTCAAAGTATCATAACAAATCTTCACTTTTAGCTTGAATTCATCAAGCTCCACTTTACTCACCAATCTGTCATCACAGTTAATGCCCCAAAGGGCCTCAACCACTAAGAATACCGATAAAGTCTAAGCAATACTTGAATTTTATCTCACAAACTGACTTAGTTAACATATTTGTTGAATTTTCAGCTATAGCTACTTTTTTCACTATAATCCCACCTCTATAAACAATCTCTCGAATGAAATTACACTTGATTTGGATATGTTTGGTTCTCTCATGAAATATTTCATTTTTAGTCAAATGTATGACACTATGACCATTGCAAAACACAATTGTCTATACTTGTCCAAAACTAAGATCATTGACCAAGTCTCGAAGCCATAAAACCTCCTTCATAGTCTTAGTCACATCTACATATTCAACTTTTTTTGAAAGTAAATGCCTCACCTTTCAAAGTTTTAATCAAAATTACACAAAAATCTATTAGTTTTCAAAATAAATATTCTGTCTCAAAAAATATTTTCTGCTTGACACATAGGTCTAATCATTAGTCAATTGTTAGTGTTTTCACTAGTTTGATGATGTTGCGATATTAAAAAGATAATTTTACTTTTATTAATTTTAAAAATTATTATTATATAATTTTATTAATTTAAAAAAAATAAGGATTTGGGCTAGTGCTCCTTTGGAGAGCCTGATTAGGTCTCTAGTGCTCTTAGGGAACACTAATCTAATGCTCTCTATGGGTGGTCGATTGGAGCAAGGACGCCGTCAATTGGCCTGAGAGAAAGAAAATATTAGGAAAAAGAAAAAGAGCATTTTAAACATTTCATATTTAATATTAATGCTATTTAGACATTTGGAGAAGAGTGTCTATTTTGAAAACTAATGAACTTTTGTATAATTTCAATTAAAATTTAGAAAAATGAAGGTATTTTACCATTTACTTAAAAGCATCATGAATAATTTCATTATTGTAGAATAGTTACAAAAACTACCTTTTTGTGGTAATGCTGTTGGTTGGCCCATTGCAAGACATTGTCATGACTTCCCTTACGTAAGTTGTAAAGAAACAAAACCATTAGGTTGCTAATAGGGTCAAACATAACCCTTACAAAGCAAGAAGACTTGCTCTTAAGCAAAACAAAAGAGGCATGAGAAATAGGCCATGATCATCCCATTGTAGTCAAATTAACTTTTTTTAATACAATCTACCATTGTAAAATCACAATATTAACAACTCCTGTGATAAGGGAGTCGCTACCTATGTAGTTAAGGAGACAATGTACTGCTTCGAATCTTTATTTTCAATGGAGTTCTTCAACAATTTGCATCTAATAAGACACAAATTATGCAATTAAGACTTTTACAACATCGGCATGTACACAACTTACCACAATCATCATAGCTAGAATCTTACATAACTCATCATGAGGTAACATAGTAAGGCACATTTAGGCATCTGTTAATAAGTAGAATCAATACCTTCTTTTGTAGTATTCGACCACACAAAAAGAACAAGTTGTTCACTAATTTTTGATTTCTAAGTAGCAAAGAAGTTATTCAAACAGCAACAAAAAGAAGTATCAACATTACACATCCTTCTACCATATATTTAACTTTAGTTGAAGAAAAGGCAACTGTTGATTGGAGAATTGCTTTTCAACTAATTACAAACCTTAAAGAGAGTGGACATATACCCTGTTTGAGTTTTGTTACTAACTAGATCACTAGAAAAGTTTGAATCAAAAAAGCCAATCACATTACAACTAGTGTTTACACCTCCTTCATACACTAAGCCAATATCTATAGTGCCTATTAAATATAAAAGGATCCACTACACAGCTTGCCAATGTCCTTTTCCAAATTTTCCTGAGAATCTAGGAACCACATTAACAACTTGAAATATGTAACCTATTACACACCATAGCATACATAATGCTACTCACTACATTCACATATGGAATGTCAGCATGTACTCCTTCTCATCCTCCATTTGCAGTGACAATTAAACTATATGAAAGTTTTAAGTGTAACCTTAATGGAGTAGTGATGGACTTGGTGTCTTACATCCCAAAACATTTTAGTATATTTTTAATGTATTTACTTTGTGACAAACATAACCTAAACGCTTGTCTATATTTATATATCCAATATTTTCTTCACAGCACCTAAGTCTTTCATTTGGAACTCACCACTGAGCTGCTTTTTAATACATTAATTTCTAACATACTATTGACAGCAATAAAAATGTCATTTACATACACAACAAATGAATAAATGAATTATTTGGAAGCTTTCTACATTAGACACAACTATCATACACACTCCAAGAATGCTCATGTGCCTCCATAAAAACATATCAAACCTTTTATACCATTGTCTAAGAGATTGTTTCAGGCCATATAATGACTTTTTAAACGAACACATAATCTTTCACACCTAGAACCTTGAATCTCTCTAGTTGTTGTATGTAGATCCTATCTTCAAGCTCACCATGTAAGAATAGTAGCTCAAACTCAAGATCAAAATATGCCACTATAACAAGTAAATGCTCAGACTGAATTATGCTTCACTACAAGAGAGAATACCTTACTGTAGTTGATTCCTTTTCTTTGTGGATAGCACTTTTGCCACCAGTGTACATAATAACATCTTTTAACGTGTATTATAGCGAAGCTTTATCAATTCAACATATGTACCCTTTGGTACACATATTAAATAAAATATTAGAAATGTTTTATTGTTTTATAGAAACAACATGGAATTATCAGTTTAGCGATTCTTTCGTTAAAAAAAAAAAAAAACCCTTTGAAGAAATAGGAGGGTTGTATGATACAAAAAAACATAATGATATCAAGACCCTATGGTAGGGTTTGTCAGAAGGCAGTGGAGAATGGCTGTGAGCTGGAATTGAAGAGGGAAGACGGCGTTTGCCTTATTCAGAAAAATACTAGCTACATCTTATCAACCTTTAATTTAATTTAATTAATTAATTAATTAATTATAACAGTTGCAAAATTAGAGACAGGCATTAGCCTTCCAGTGCCCTTAGAGGACAATAAAATAGTAGTTTAATAGGTTACCAACATATAAGTGTTTTTCCAACCAGGAGATATACACAGAATCACAACTTTAGTAACGAGAGAAGCAACAACCAATTGGATAATTGACCGTTGACCTCCCGCGTGATTTCATTCTCCCTAATTCCCTCCCGTTCCCTTCCCTATATATCTCCGTTCCGTTTATGCCACTACGTACCTTCCCCAACATGATCACAAATGGGCCAGGTATATCTCGTAGTTATGATAAAAGTTTGAGCCTAGGACTGTCATTTCTTCCAGTTCTATTAAAATAATAGAAAGTACAGCAATGCGGACATAATAATTCTGCATTAAGCAATACCAGTCGCGGAAGAGCACGTGAGAGTGGAAAAAATTGAAGTGGAGTGGAAGAATGGGAAACACGGCGCGTGAAGGAGTGAAATACAGAATGGAAAGCGGTGGGGGCTGCTCGTGTATATAATTCATGTCCGTATTATGAGAGAGGCTTTCCTCTTTTTCCAACTTTTGCTTGCTCTTCCCTCCTATTTCTCTCTTTCTCTTTCTCTTTCCATCTCTCTGACCTAATTGTGTCTTTGATCAACGCCACCAAATTCACCTCTAATTCTAAATCTAGAGAAGATCCATCCAATCCAAGTAACAGTGGGTCTGTCTCTCTTTGGCCTCTGGCTTCTTGGTTTGGTTACCATATACTTAGATCTATATTTTGCCACACAGGCCCCTACTGGGACTTATTTAACATTCACAAAATATCACCCCACAAGGTTTTTCTTTCTTTCCTGCTGACCTTTTTTTCTCCTTGGGGTGAAAGCGATAGAAAAAGGGCCATCAAGAAGAGGAAGAAGAGCAAGGACTACAAGGGAAGGGAAGGGAAGAGAAGAGAAGAGAAGAGATCATCGATCCTAAGTTGTTTCTGCTATCCTCAGAGTAGTGGAAGGACAAGAAAAAGATGACTCCAGCTAATTTGGCAGGTCAGTTTGGTGACACTACTTACACCAAGGTGTTTGTTGGAGGGCTGGCATGGGAGACCCAGAAGGATACCATGAAGAAGTACTTTGAGCAGTTTGGTGAGATCTTGGAGGCTGTGGTCATCACTGATAAGGCCACTGGGAGATCTAAAGGCTATGGATTTGTACGCTCTTCTATCTCTCTTTTTACCTGTTCATTCCATTCTCCAATCTTCATATCATATTCTTTCTTCTTTTTTTTAATCACTAGATCTTCAAGTAAATAAAAGATCTAGTGATGGATTTTACACAAAATGAAAATCAAAAAAGAAAATTGACCATTTTGTGTACAATTTACGTCATTGTTTTTTAATAGTTGGATGATATTTTTTGTGATAATGGATATGAGATAGAAAATGTGCTGTTTCTACTGCAGGTAACTTTTCGTGAGCCCGAAGCTGCCATGAGAGCTTGCGTTGATGCTGCGCCTGTGATCGATGGGAGAAGGGCTAATTGCAATCTCGCTTCTTTGGGTGTTCAAAGATCCAAACCCTCTACTCCAAAGCATGGTGAGCAGCTTTTCCATGCTTTTGGTTTTTGACCTGAATTTAGGTTTTGGGTGATGGCATACACATCAGATCTGGAGAAGAGTTTAAGTTTTTTTATTGTTACTGATCATCAAAGGCTGGCAAGTGGTTACGTATTTAACATTATCTGTAAAAACTTTGATCTCCAGGGCCCAAGAAATTATTCCGTTTGCAGCAAACAAGAATTCACAGTCAAATACAGCTATGAATATTCTTCAAAAAAACAAAAAAGAAAATCGAGAATGTTAATTCTTGAAAAACAAAAACTCAGCCTATGAATATTGCATGGGAAGTGCGTTTGTGTTTTTACAACATTCATTCTCGTCTTCAGACGTCTTTTTCTTGGAAAATTTGCATACACATGCCAGTATTTATCCAAAATGTTTGGCTCAGGACATGCATATTCCTGCATTAAAGGAGCATTGCATACATTAATTTTGTTAGTTGTCTTTGGTTATAAAATCAATGAAAGTAAATAAATATATGTATATTTGGCAGGAGGGACGGGCAGGAATTTTAGGGTAATGAGCTCTTTTCAGACAGGGTTTGGAGGGGGAGTGGGAACAGCTTTTCCTTCGGCTGCAACCTTCCCTCATTATGCCATCCAACAAGGGATTCCTTATAATGTTTATGGGTATGCTTTTTCTTCTCTCTCCTCTGCTCTATGTCATGTGTGTATGGGAAGCTGCATGCACGTGCATTGCCAACTCATGGACACCCAACACCATTGATCTGGCTAGGGCTGTCAAGCACGCTCATCCACCTTCTCTCTCTCTCTCTCTTTCTCTCTCCAACAAAAGTAAAGTTATTGATCAAACTCAGATGCATCAGAGCCACATATATATATATATATATATATATTCATAGTATCACTGTTATCATATGACGGACGCTTTCTCTCTCAAACTTGTTTAATTTAGAACGATTAACAGGCTTTGAATCAATAGAACTAATGTTCATGCTATACACTGCATGCACATGCATGCACATGCACACCCACGATCGCAGAAGATAGGCAAATGCATCTCGCTGCTTTCATTCATATGTTTATTCTATTTCAGCTGTTTTATATGTATATTTCAAACTTTGACTGATTTCTTAAGTGATTGCTAACTTTATTTCTTTTTTCGCTTTGCATTTCCTTCACACCCTTTCAGGTACTCCCCATACTCGCCAGATTACACATACCCTACGGTTTGTACAGATTTCTCCTTTTCTTTTTGCTTTATCCTCACTACATCTTAGGATGCTTTTTCAAGCTTACTTTTTTAGGAAAACAATGACCCTTTACCTATCATTAATTCTAATATATATATATATATATATATATGGATTTCGTAATATGTTATTTAATTTCCTTTCAGAAGGGAAGAATTATTTTGGGAAATAAATGATATTAATAAGTAATAACAACCATACATTTATATCATTAATCTAATTTATTTTGAGGCAGTTTGGCTGAGGTCTTAGCCTTTTTAAATATATGTCATTGGTTGGAGGGAGCTGGTGGAAGATAACTTGCGGTATCAGTAGTTACATTACTCAACTCTTTACTTGTGAGCAGATCATCACCGACCGTTTACCAACAAATTTACAGCATTTAAGATTACTTCAAATAACCCATTAGACAACGGCACCATAACCATGCATATAATTGGGTTTTAAGATGTTACTGTTCATCAACACTTTGAGAAATCACATGTCATATGTAGAATGCCTAGGATTTCGGAATTAAAAATGTGATAATATGTTGTTTGAAGTTGCAAAATTACTTTTTTTAGTCTTTTTTGTTGTAAATATATCATTAAGTTTAACATAAGAAAGAAAATTTCAAAATCATAATGCTTAAGAGAATAATTAAACTACTTTCTAAGAAAAAATGGATATTTCTTTGGAAGATAACGAGTAGTATAAGATTAAGCTCAATGAAGAGAGACATCTGAAAATGTGACAGTGAGACCATTGATTAAAATGCATTATTTATAGAAACGTTTGTCAAACAAACTCCTAATTTTCAAGGGGCCGGGGGACGTATAACATGCACGCCCTGTCCTGGTCAGAGCCTTTGTACTGGTTGGTCCAGCAGTCCAGCTAGCCCTGGTGTCTTCGCTTTGTCTTCAGCTTCTTGATCATTAGAAATTGGACCTGTGGTCCACCCCTCACACTTACAGTTTGTGGAATTGCAAGCACTAGAATTATATTCCTTAGCTGTTTCGATTAACTGATTACAACACATTGTCAAAGGAGTTACTTGAACCTGATTATACACATTATTTACGTTGGCCATAATAGCATGTAGGTGCCCACGTGTATACAGAAATATTAACTATTTTAAATTGTCTTCTTATGGTTCAGAGCTACTACAGTGTGTATGGAGGGGCCACTGCCCAGTATCCAGTGTATGGTGCAGGCCCGGGTGGGTTGATGACTGGTGCAGGAACAACATTCTACCCCTATCTTCAATTTGGAGAAGGAACTGGGGGAGCCACCGGCTACACCTCGGGTCAGGGATATGGTGTCCAGTATCCACATCACCCGTTTCAGTACTCGGCCGTTAACTCAACTGGGAGTTACCCGCAGCACTATGGTGCACCCATGTCACTTGCACCTACTCCAGCCTTGCAATCAGGTTTGTACTACTTGAACAATTTATGCAACTATTTTTTTTGTCTGAAACAACTTGTTCAAGGTGTAATCCTCTCGCAACACCGCCCCCCCCACTAAAAAAAGAAAATGTTTTTTGTCATTTATGTATATTACATCTAGCTATATATAGAGAGACAATTTAAAGTACATTTGTGCATAATTGTATAATCTTATAATTATTTATCCACTGGCACAAGGGTACTAATATCTTTGACAGTGTGTTTTGCTGTGCCACAGGCGTGACCATGGCTGTTCATGCCCCAGCAATTCCTCATCGTTAAGAGACTCATTCCAAGCTAGCTACTCCACATTTCTTCAGCTGCTCTAAAGTCTCAACCTTCGGCCTAACCATGGTTCTCTTTCTCCCTCTGTCTCTATCTAACTCAAAGCCCGTGCTTGGCATCAGGGCCTTTGCACGCACAAACAAGGCCCCCCATAGGGGCCACAAATCACCTCCGAAACTGGAGAATCATGCATGTTTTTTCTGTTGCATCTTTTGCAAACAAGGGTTCCTTGAAGAGAACCAAAGCATTTTATCTCGATGCCAACTCAGCTATTGGAACAGCTAAGTTGGGATACTTTTTGTATCTCCGGCCCAGAAAGGCTAATTAAAACAAACTTTTTTTTGTAACTTTAGCCTAGGCAAGGCTAATAAACAGAAAATGGTTTGCAAAAACTGTAAATTCAACAACACAAAATGCAAGCCTCGCATCTTCAAATTTAGTCTTTTAATGGCTAATCCCTCCAACTTTGGCTAATCACCTCTTGGTAATGAGGCAGTTTTAGCAAAAATCATGGGCATTGGACGCCCCAAGGTTTTTTTTTTTTTTTTTCTTTTTGGTGCATTGACATCTAGTCTTAGGGTTTAAAAACTAGCTAGGGCCATGTAGTCATGTTTTTATAAATGCTTTTCCAACATCACGTCTGATCTTTATATAATATGTTTTAAACAACACCATCTTCCCTTAGGGAAAGGGAAGAAAATGTTAACTGACACTTGTTTCTTGTAAATTCATTGTGGCTAAACTCTGGGAGTATTAGCCCCTTTTCATTAAACTATAAATAGGAGGGTTAGTGTTTGTCTTTTTGCATTTAGCTTTTCTAATATTTCATCATGAAAGAACTCCATCAATGGATGTGGAGCTCAAAGCATTTGCATGTAACCCTGGGAGATATTTTGGTTCCTTAGGGTTCTTCTCTTCTAACCCACCAACCATGGTTAGGACTTAGGTAATCCTCATCACTCTCTGTCTTTCTCTCTCCTTCGCTCCCTCTCTCTCTTGAACTTTCACTTGGAGATGGTACTTGATACTCTTTATATGTATAAGCCTATGGTTTGGATTGTAAGTAGGGATCGATCGATGCCACTTAGAAGATGATTCATTCTCCATCTTTGATGGTTGAGAATGGATATGCTACTTACTATGCTTTAATTTCAGACTGTTATGCTTACTGCTGCTAATGCTTTGTCCTTGATCAGCAAACTGTCATGTTCTGAAGTTAAAATTTTGTCGTGTTTAATATTTGGGCCTAAAATCATTGCTGCTTACAGCCACTCCAGTATGGCAACTGTTGGTTTCGTATTCAACGCTTTTTACACAATATAAAAGTGCTTCAACCCAATTTATCCTTGAAAAATTGTTCCATCTCGTCGTTGGCAGCAACATGCATGCTGTATCTAGAAACGAAATCCAATTACATATCCAATTAATGCAAAAATGAGAATTTTAAAGGGGTAGAATAAAAGCTTCAATTAATGCAAAACACTTGTTATCCATTGTAATGTCATTTTTGAGTTCATCCTTGTTTCTTGCTAAGGATCTGTACTGGGGAAAATTCTTCGTCACAATGGCGCTTCTACAAGCCCATAGTTAGTGTAAGATAGTAGACATCCATTTTTGTATCTATATATGCTAATGGCTACAGCCTAAGAGTTGTCAATGAATGATAAAATTTTCAGAAAAATACTCAGAAGGATGAACGAAATGATTCTCCGGAAAGAAGAAGAAAAGAACAAAATGAGAGGCTTCAATATCTGGAAATTAAAAGATTGTCACACCCTTCATTATGTCATTTCTAGCGTTATATATTTCCTTAAAAAAAAAAAAAAAACAAATCTTAAAACGTTGGGGCCCTGAAATTGAACAAGAAGAACAATACGATGGTAAACAAGTCGTTTAGACACAAGACTGTAGTAGCCAAGTTAAACAACATAACAAACAACCGTTCCATACATAGGAAATAAAACAACAATTAAAACGACATTGCAAAGTTGCGTATCACAACAAGCATTTGGTAAAGTTGGCATGGCAACGTTTTGGAGTAATAAAGAACTGTCTTCAATCTTCAAAAAACCTGTTCCTTCCCTCCAAAAACATCTGCTCCTCTGATTCACCCAGATCAAGCACACTGATTCACCAAATTATGATCATTCTTCAACACACCCCAGTGATAAAAAATCTAGTGCACTCCAAGTCGAGATCCTAGAATTTCAAACTGTTCTATACCCAAAGCCTTTGTATATATAGTTGCCCATTGTGAGTCAGTTTGGCAGTACCTTAGTTTAATCTCCTGCTACTTCACTGCATCCCTCAGTGCATGATACTTCACTCAAATATGCTTTGTGCGACCATGATGAACTGGATTTTTAGCTACAGAGATAGTAGATTGATTGTCCACATGAAGTACAGTACCTTTCTTTTGAATAAACCCAACATCCAAAAGTATCTTCCTCAACCATTGAACATGGTTAGCAGCTGCAGCTGTAGCAATATACTCAACTTCTGCTGAGAATTGTGCAACTATCTCCTATTTCTTTGAATTCCAAGTGAACACTGCATTTCCAAATGAAAAACAAAAACCACCAGTGCTTTTGGAGTCATCAACTGACCGTGCCCAATCACTATCAGTGAAACCTTGAAGCTCACCATTGTCCCTCCTCTTATACCTGAGACCAAACTCCACTGTCCCTTTTTTATAGCTTAGAATCCTTTTTGCAACTTTGAAATGCAACTAAGAAGGTGTTTGCATAAACCTTGACAACAGACTTGTAGCATACATGATGTCAAGTTTAATGGCTGACAAGCACAACAGTGAGGCAATCTTACTCTTGTAAATATAGCCATATGCATCTGTTGAACCATCACTTTTACTCAATCTTTTGCCAACAGTAAGATGATTGTTGACTAGTTTGCGAGCATCCACGTTAAACTCTTTTAATAGATCTCTTGTGTATTTTGACTGACGCAAAATGATCTGATCCACTTCTTGTTGAACTTCCATCCCAAGAAAATAAGTCATCAGGCCTAAGTCAATCATCTCAAATGCAGACATCATTTGCATTTTAAATTCTTCCAAGTATTCAACAGCCGGCCCAGTAATCATCAAGTCATCCACATACAAGGCAACTATCAACATGATTGAATCACTAGAACTTCTCACACAGAGAGTAGGTTCAGTTAGGCTTCTATTAAACCTTTGGCTTCTAAAATAGTCATCAATTTTTTCATAACAAGCTTTGGGAACCTGTTTAAGTCCATACAAAGTTTTAATAAGCTTATAGACTTTGTTGTCAGCACCTTGTACTTCATACCCTTTAGGTTGTGCAATATAAATGTCTTCTTTTAAAATATCATTCAGAAAAGCTGATTTCACATCCAAGTGGAAAATTTTCCAACCTTCCTTTGCTAATAAAGCAGCTAACAGTCTTTTAAGAAAATGTTTAGCCACAGGGGTAAAAGTTTCGAAGAAATCAATACCATAAGTTTGAGCATACCTGTTAAGCACTAACTTGGCTTTGTATTTATTGACTGTGTCATCTGGATTCAGCTTGGTTCTGTAGATCCACTTGACCCCAATCAGCTATTGATTGTTTGGTTTGTCAACTAGCACCCAAGTTCCATTTTTCAGAATCATACTTATTTCTGCATCCATTGCTGCCTTCCAAGTTTTATCAGCTTGTGCTTTTGCAAAATTGGTAGGACCTACAATTGCTAAGTTGCATCTGTTGTATATATCTTGTAGTGACATTGTGCCTTTAGCTGCCAAACTTTTATTCTCCATCATAGGTGTCAATATAAGCTGGTCCAACCCAACTCAACCTAAAATACTGTAGGTTGGGAAAATATAGGCTGGGTTGAGCCAACCCATTTTTAACATGGGTTATCAAAACCTCAACCCAACCATCTTTTGTAAGCCCATAAGTTGAGTTGGGTTAACCTATTTTTTTTTCAAAAAGAAAAAAATTATTTTTACAATTTCACCTAACAAACTCGCTATCAATAAAATTGTTTTATGATTTAATTCATAAATTTAATAATAAAAATATGTTATAAACAAATAAATACACTAAACATAAATAAGTAAATAAATTACATCAATCATAAATAAAGTTTTAATCTTTAACACAAACTATAAGCCTATCCACATAAGTACATAACCATATAAATAAAAACTTTAAGACTCATTGATATCCTCCTCAATCCTCATCTTCAAGCAAAACATTTTTAATCTTATTTGGATAGCAATAATGTCTCAAGGTCTGAATTATTATTATCTAATATTCATTGCCATAAAAAAAAGAAATAATGGGTTTCAATCTTAACTAAAATTATTAATTTGACAAGTAAAGATTAAAGACATTAAAATATATAAAATAACCAATACTACCAGTAGCTAAAGAAAAACCGTGCAAACAATGTTCTGTGCAAACAAGCATTTGAACAATTTCCTGGTGGGAGGAACTTCTAAACTTAGTGAGAACATGGCCACTAATGCTAAAAGCATACTATGATGTTATGTAGTAATCAGAATGCTTAATACATCCTGTGCCATACTGGAAAGATCAAGAAAGTGCTTAGCATTGTCCTTCCCATAATTAAACACATCCAAGTCTTTAAACACTTCATAATCAAGCTTTGCCTCATATAAATAAACATCAAACTCAAACTCTCAAGCAATAAAAATTGTTTCATTTTGAAAAACATTTTGAACTTCTATAATTTTTAATATATAGACAAAAAACGAAGAAGCAATTATCAAAATATAAGTGAAGTAACATAAATTCTTATGTAATAAACTGTTAGAAAGACATAAAACTTATACTAAAGATCTTTGATCCCTTGGGTTTAGTTTCCCCTTTGGCTTGCTTAGGCAAATTACTCATTGAATAAGAAGAAATACTTGATGCGTAAGTGTTGCTTGCATATTCTTCAAAGAACTTGTACAACTTTGTCTTCACATTTTTAACTTTCCATGACAAGTAAAAGCATCAATCTTAGAATAGCAAATTTTAAGAAATCAAGCTTCATCCTTAGGTTAAGAATAGCTTCAAATGCAAGTACTACACTATAATCCTTCCAATACTTATCAAATTTTATTTTCATCATTTAAGACATATCCTTGATAATCTCATCATCACTATGCAAGTTTTCATTTAAAATGGATACAATGTTCCAAACTTGCAAGAAATACAAATTGGAAGTTGGATGAGATGACCGGATAGCAAGTTTGTGGTTTCATAAAAGGGCTCCATAAATTCACAAATTATCATTGCTCTCTTTCTTTACTCATCGAATGGATTATATTTATAAGTTTTATCAACAAAAGGCTAAGAAAAGCTTTTTGATATTTGATTGTACTTTGAAGCATTAAATATGTTGAATTCCATCTAGTTGACACATCTAAATGCAACCCAATACCTACATCAATGCCAACTTGTTGAACATATTCTTGAAACTTTTTCATCCTCCCATTCGATGCCTTGGCATATTTCACATTCTCTTTAATTTTAAATAATGTTTTATTGACTACTTTCAAGCCCTCTTAAACACTAAAATTTAATATATGAGCATAACAACTCACATGAAAGAATTCACCATCACAAATCAAGTTATTTTGCAAATGAAGATGGCTTTTCAAGATAGTTTGCATGTTATCCTTAGCATAAGCATTGTCTAAAGTAAGAGAGAAAACTTTTTTTATCTATTCCCCATTCTTTCAAACAATCAAACACAGTGGCAACTAATTCAACTCTAGTGTGTAGAGAAGGCATATGAAAAAAGTTAAGTAACTTGCTACATAACTTTCAATTTTCATTGACAAATGGAGCGGTTAAATAAATATAGCCCTCAAAAATAGATGATGTCCATACATTAAAAGTTAAACAAATGTTATTAAGTAACTTCGGTATGGCTAGTTTAAGTTTCTCTTTTTCTTTCAAATGAATCATCTGTACATCATATACAACAATGTTTCAAGTATGCATCATTACATTTGGATTTACATACTTAGCCCAAACTCTAATCTTATCATATTCAATAAAAGCATAAGGCAAGTCATGCTTAATTATAGCTTCAACAAGCATGTCATGCGAAATCTTAATGTCGAATTTTCTAGCCCTTACTTTCCCTTCATGATCCATAATCATTTGATGTGGATTAAGCTATGAAATGAATTTACAAGTTTTAATGTGACATGTAATGACCTTCATCCCGATCGTTACTTGCATTTGAGACTTGCGAGAGAACCCACCAAATCCCGAACAAGCTTTAGTTGAGATTTCATTAACCAAATCAAACAATTTAATTCATGTGTGAATCAACTTGGATTTTATTATAATGTTCCACTTAAACTGAGTAAAAATTGTAATTAAGATATAGCAACTAAATAACGTCTAATTCTAGTAAACTTCAAGATATATTCAAACATCACACTTAGAATCCATTACACAACCTCAAGGTTCTTAGCAATACATTTTCAATAAACTTAAAAATTTTTATAAGTCTAACTGTTTTACTCAACATGAATTCTATGCAGCGGAGCGACTTGGAGTGAAAGTCTAAGAGATGCCATTACCTACATTACAGTGAGTCCACTATATACTGAGGTAATACACTTGAGTTGATCACTTATCTACAAAAAGGAGAAGATGAGGGGGTGAGTCTCACAAACTTAGTGATCATTGATAACTCTATTATATAGAGTTATTTTGAGTCATTTTGGGAGCTTAAGTAGCTAGATCTTTGAGATTTTAGGTTCGAATTTTAGCATTATAGGTGTTTTTTTTAGTTTAAGTTTGATTACTTGTTAAGTGATTAATTTAAGTTATTTTAGTTAAATTTTAAGTTATTTTATTTTAAATTACTTTAAGAGTAGTTATTGCTAATTTCTCTTATGACTTTTGTAGGAAATTGATGAAAAAGACTCATTTGATGAAAATCAGTGCAAGTATGGTGATAGCTTCATTCGTATATGTTTCAGTATTTTGACCATATCTCTTTCAAAAAAAACTCCAAATGAGGTGATTCTTAGACCAACAGAATTATAAGAAGAACGGATACAATGTTTATGTTCACCAAGTTGCCCAGTTCTGATTGGATCATGGTCAAAATATTTGTCAAAGTCGGACCACTGCAGCAGTATGTAAAGACTGAACATGATGCGGTATTTGGAGCAAATCTTTCAATACAGAAGTTCAATTGATGTGATTTTTGATCCATTGGAAAGTTAAGAGACAGGGATAAAACTTTTATGTTTACTACTTTGCCCAGTTCTTAACATATCAGGGTGAAACTCACGTTTGAAGTTGATAGACTGCCACAGCGCTGGGCGAACAAGGCTGCAGCGTTGATGAAAGGAAGCACACATACAAAATTCCAGAGAGCTCAGCGCTGCAGCGCTGGAGAAGTAGCGCCGCAGCGCTACGCGACTTTCCAAAAAAAAAATAAAGGACATTAACGGGATTTCAAAAATTAGGTTATTTGGAGCCTATTTAAGGAGCCTTTTTCAGAGATTTTGGAGAGGAGGCAGCAAGCAACTATTCTGGAGATTTGGAGCCAAGAACAAAGCAAGGAAACAAGAGAATTGGAGAGAGAATCAAGATCATAAATCTCTAACTATTAGTTTTCTCTCTTACCTTTGTGTTTTTCTTATTTTCTTTGACTTGACTTGGATTCATGGTTAAATTTCTTTGGATATTGTCTTTATTAGATATTATAAGCTAATTTATTTTTCTAGGATTGCAATTGAACTCACATGTAATCTAGATTTTTAATCACTTTCTTGCTTATTTTCAATGGGATTTGAATTGTTTATTCCATTTGTTCTTAATGCTTTTATATTGCTTGGCCACCAATTAAATTGATCTAGAAACCTAAACAAACTTGGGAAAGGGAGTTTAGTGTAGACTAAAATTGGGATAGCATATGATCATATTAATTGATTTGCGTATAGGATAGGGATATACCTATAGGCCATATGTAGCCAGATTAGAGCCTGAACTTAATGAGTTTGTTTTAATTTCATTCACATAGGGATATAGTGTTTTGGTTAAAATAGATATTTTTATAAGATGAGTCGGGAGACCCTTATAAATATTTTAGGACTCTAGGTTAGCAATTCAAACCATTGAGATAAGTTAAGGAAGAGAGGTAAGATTTAGATGAAGTGTGAGGGATATTGTAATCCTAGGCTTGTTTGATTTGATATTTATTTGAGTATTTATTATTTTGATTTTTCTTAATTTAATTCTGCTATAACTTAGTTTGATTTGATATTATTTTGATATTGTTTGGATAAGATTAATTTGCAATAATTTTAGTACTTAGTAACTTTTAGATCAATTCCCTATGGGATCGATACTCTACTTGCTAATATACTGTCTATATCGATACGTATACTTGCGTAGTAGAATTTTAACTAACAATCATCGGCTCTGTGAACAGGGTGTAGATGGGAAACAAGCCATGGATAGAAAATTTGAATATAAAAAACATAAGAATATATAAACAATTTAAACTCAAATGGAACATTTGTCCCTTACATATAAACCCAAGAATTGTGATGCAAAATAATCATTTCAAGTAATGTATTAAAACCAGTACAAATGGAAGATTTCTATCGTTGAAATCATTCAATGTCTTTTACTTCAAATCAGACTATCATAAGCATGCATGCTCCCATGAAATTAAGTATTATCAAAGCTTATACACAAGCTTGTAAACCATCTCATCCTGGAGGTATTAAACACAAAATCATACTATAAGTAAAGGAGCTACAAAAAAACCTGTATTTCTCACCATGCAACAGAAGTCATGTTTGAAAGCCCAAAGAGATATCACTTTTGAGTAGGTAATTGTAGTAATTAACTTGTGGACCTACTTCTATGTAATAACATTAGGGAGGCCTCCCTCCATCGGATTCCCACAGCCATGGTAGTCTCGACAATGTTGGTTGACATCGGAGAAATCATGTGGTCGCAACCACGTATATCAACTTGTGGCTTAGCCACATATATCAACCAATGGCCTTGTCACATATAAAGAAAAGACTGTGGCCTAGCCACGTCTAACAGCCCATTGGTGACCCAAATGTTCTCTCGCTAGAGCTCATTTGTGCACAAGGGTCACATTATCCCGATGTGATATTCGACCTACTCTCGAATCTCTCAGTTTGATAAAACCATTTATAAGCAAGTTATAACATCCCGTATTCTCGAATAG
This sequence comes from Theobroma umbraticum, assembly GCF_002168275.2. NCBI lineage: Eukaryota > Viridiplantae > Streptophyta > Magnoliopsida > Malvales > Malvaceae > Theobroma > Theobroma umbraticum. Next base: position 410,128 of record NW_018397286.1, read on the forward strand.
AAGTCAATAAGACCCAATCGATGAGACGGAGGATCAATTGACAAAAATTTAAGTGCCAAAGGGTCGTAATAGCCTAAAAGAATATTTTAGAATAAAATAATATTTTATTAATAAAATATTAATAAAATATTAACATTTTAATTGTTGTTGAGTTAGTCATGGAGGAGGATTATATGACTAATCTAAGTTGGGGAGAAGAAGTAAGAAGAAATTTGGAAGTAAAACGACGATAGTGAGACTTGCGTGCTTTTATTAAATAAAGTACAAGCGGGTAAGTATATATTTAAATATTATAGCGACACGTTGATGGTGTGTAAACCTTATATTATATTTGTACACATATAAATGGAGAAAATAGAAGAAAATTAGAATTTAAGAAGTGTTAGAAGGACTAAATTATTAAGCATGAAAGTTTGGAGGGCCGCACTGTAAATAAGGAAAAGTTAGAGGACTTTTGTGCAATTCTCAGTATTTGAAGTTAAATGGGATAGATTTTGGACTAATGAGCAAAAGAGGTAATGTGTGCATGAAATGTGAGTAGGGATTGAGTTGGTCCAATGGTAATAAGGGATAAATAAAGAAATAAGAAAATAAGAATGGAAAAAGGTATGGAAAATGGGTGTGATGGGTGGAAAACTTTTCAAGGCTTTTGCCTTGTGTTTTTGTCACATAAAAGAGAAAAGAAACATGCCAATAAGACATGAAACCTTGGGCAATCCGCCCATGAGAGAGAATAAAGAGAAAAGGAAGGAAAGTAAAGTAAAAAGCATGAATTCTTGGGCAATCCGCCCATGTAAGCACAAAATGGGGAAAACCAAAGGTATTTTCAAGGCTCGACCTTGAGAGATCCGTCCACTATCAAGAGAAAAAGTGAAAGGAGAGGAAAGGAAGAAAGGAAGGAAAGAGATAAAAGAAGAAAGGAGGAAGAAAAAAAAAGAGGAAAGGAAAGGTTGGCTTAGTGAACCCGAGACAAGGTAAGTGAAGAGATTTTCATTTTTCATGAAATGCATGCTTTGTAAATCAATTTTAAAGTGTGATTTTGTTTGTGGTAGCAAGAACCCACAAGGATTCAAAGGACCCAAGGCATGCATGTAAGTAGATTTTAGAGTCCATGGTGATCATGGAGCTAAATGAGTAATGGGTAAGTGTTTTAGTTTTGAAATCCTAAGTAAAAAGGAAAAATGTGATGTATATTGCTTGATTGTGTTTGTGGCAACAAAGGTACTCTTAGAAGTGAAGAAGTTGTGAATTATATTTGGGAAATTCAATCTTAAATCGAAAGGTAAGCATGCAAAGTGACTATATTGTGTTGTATAAACTTTGGTTGGTTAAATTATATGAATTGTGTGATAAATGTTTGAGAGTATTGTTGATAAAACAATGAGATTTAATTAAGGATTGTTGGTTTATATGCTACCATTTATGAGTATAATTAAATAACTTGGGTTTGAATGGATGCTAGGAAGAGTATAGCAAGCAAAGTTGCCGTGATGGTGTGCCGTAGGAGGTAACGAGAGATCCGTGAGTAGAAATTAGCTAGATATGCGCTTAAGTCAATAGTGATGTAGTGTCCCGCTATTGAGAGGTGAGTAGGGGGTGTCCATTTAAAAATAATCTCATAATTATGTATATGTATATATTTAACGATATGAAATGATTTATTTTAAATGCAAGCTTATGGGAAGCATGAGCTGGTAGATATTATAGGAGTTTGTGAATGCTAAAGAATTTGAAATGTGTTTTGACTATATAAATATATACAAGTTATATACGTAAAGGAT
>NW_018397286.1:411926-412080 GCF_002168275.2 Theobroma umbraticum
GCTTTTTAATATAATTTGTGTCAAAAATGTGCCTTATTGATTGTGTGATGTGCATTCATGGATGCATTTCATACTCACCATACTGATATGATATCTAACTCTTATGCAAAAAGGTTTTACATTACAAAGTGATACAAAGAGGGGTTTTAGTACA
>NW_018397286.1:412093-412235 GCF_002168275.2 Theobroma umbraticum
TATTTTATAAATGATTTGGAATGATCTTTTGAAAACTCGATTTGACTTTTAAATGGTTTTATTAAATTGGGAGATTCTAGAGTAGGTTGGTTGTCACTTTGGTTAAGTGTGACCCTTGTGCACAAGTGAGCTCTAGCTAGAG
>NW_018397286.1:412250-412393 GCF_002168275.2 Theobroma umbraticum
GACAGGATGTTAGATATGGCTGGGGCCATGGTCTACGATTGTTTATGGCTAGGCCGTTAGTGATATATGCGGTTGTGACCGCCTGATTTCTCCGATCTCGGCCGACATCGTTGAATCTACCATGGCTGTGGGGATCCGGTGGA
>NW_018397286.1:412418-416220 GCF_002168275.2 Theobroma umbraticum
CGCGTACAAGATGATTTATGGATTTGCATATAAGTTTGTTAATGTTGTATTTCAAGAGAGCATGTATGTTTATGACAAACTAGTTTGAGTAAAGTTTTTGAATGAATTTAAAGAGGGAAAATAATCTTGTACTCATACTGATTTGCCGCTAAATGATTCTGACGATAAGGATCTTTTCTTGTATTGGTTTGATATCTAATCTAAATGACTATCGTGCATTAACTTATTTGATTTACATATAAGGCATAAACTCCCCTTTCAAGTTAAGTGGCTTGCATACACATTTTCATAATTTTATTATGCAAAATTTTTGCCATGCGCTTGTTTCCCATTTACGCCTTACTCATGGGGTTGATGATCATTGAGTCTGTGAGACTCACCCCCTTCATTTCATTTTGCAGATAAGTAACTAGCTCAGGTGTATTGCTCAGCACATCAAGACTTACTTCAACGTAGGTAATGGCATCTCTTAGCCTTCCACTCCGAGTCGCTCCACTACCTAGAGGTCATGTTGTGTCGGATAGTTAAGCTTATGATGAGTAATAGTTTGTGGAAATGTATTTGTCAAAACTTGAGGTTGTGTAATGATTACCGCATATTACATTGAACATGTTGTGGAGTTATCAAACTTAATTATTTGTATCTAAATGTCATGATTCAAATATTGTGCTTATTTGGTTTAAGCGAACCATGGCATTAAAATTTGTGAGTTCAGTTTAAATTGTCCGAAAGTTTGCTTAAGGCTGGTTCCGCATTTGGCGGGTTTACTCTCAAGTCTCGGACACCGGTAATGATCAAGGGAAGAGGTCGTTACACAAGTTGGGCTCTTAAAAGCTTATTTTTTTTATCTATTTCCAAAGTACCAATCATGGTGACGTAATAAATCCATTTGTAAGACTTCATGTTGTAAAAGCTTTGTGTGAGGTTTAAATATTAAATCAAAGCATGGTGATCATAAAACTTATTCATGAATGCACATCACAAAAACAAGTAAGGCACGTTTTGACATAAATCGTGATAAAAAGCTTGTTTCTCAATTTCTAAAACCCGTTACATATATAGCTTATTCATGAATGCACATCTACCAAAACGTTTCTAAAAACGTAGCATTCAAAAGTGCCTAGCATTTTACCAATTCATGATTTCCATAATTGCATTTAAAGAAAACTGGCAGCGTTTATTATACTTATATCATTATATAGTTTATGGAACTTTTAAAATAGACACCTCTTACTCACCTCACAATAGCGAGATGCTATGTCGCTATCGATTCGAGTGCATCTCTAGCTAATTCTACTTGTCGGTCACCCATTACCTCCTTCGGTACACCACCATGGCAAACCTTCCTTACTTATACACTTCCTAGCAGCAGATTAAATTCAATATACTTAGAGAACTTCACCACAATTTATGTCGTATTTGCTACTGTATATACCATATTCTTAGTTCTCTTTATTTTCAAGAATCCCTCACAAATAATCTACTTCTTCATTATGTCTACTTCCATATTTTATATTTAATTGCACACATATATGGGCAGCACCTTATTCAATGAATCTTTAATCTAATTTCACATTTTTCATCCTTATTATTCACAATAATCTAATATGCAATAATATAACATAATGTACCCATTTTCCATTCTTACCTTCTAATTTTTACCTTGAATTCCACATATAGCTCACAATCTCCTCACATCCTTGGTCACCATTGCTGCCACAAGCACAAATAATCAATAAACATCTTATTTTTCCTTTCCACTTATGATCTCAAGGTTAAAAACGCTTACCCGTTACTTGTCTTGCTCAAAATCACCATACTTCTAAGATCAACCCACATGCATGCCCTCAATTCTTTGAAACCTTGAAGATTCTTTCTACCACAAGCATAATCTCACATTACAATCGGTTCATAAGGCATGCATTCAACAAAATGACAGCTTTTACCTTCCTTACCTTTGAATCACTAAGCCGAACCACCAATTTCTCCTTCAAGCTGCAACAATGGCAAATGGCAGAAAACTTTTCAATTTTTCTCCAACTTCTCCAAAAACCGAATCTCTTCCTAGCTTTTCTTCTTTCTTATCTCCCCTTTTTCTTTCCTTTTTTTCTCCTTTCTTCCTTCTTTTTGCTTTCAAAACCGATTCTCTTTCTTTTCTCTCAAAGGTACGATTTTGTTGATGTTCTCCAAGCCTTTCTCCATCTTTTTTTCTTTATTTTATTCCTCACTTCTCATTGGACCAATTTATCACCCATTCAATTTTCATGCACCAATTTTCTCCCTTGTTCATTGACCCAATATCTATCCTTATTTATCTTTCCCATCCACCACCTTCACTATATCATTCTTTATTCCATGCACCACCTTATTCCTTTAATCATATTTCATGCACAACTTTTACTTTATATATTATTTGGTCATTCATTAAACCATTCAAGTCACATGCATCTTACATTTTTTCTTTTCTCATTTGGCTACCTAACGCACCAATCTTATTACATGCAATAGGATTTATTCTTATTCTTATTTTTACACCACATGGTGGGGGTCCCACATGTTCTCCACTAACTTTCTTCTTTTTGCATGCAATCATTTACATATAATAGTGAATCTACATGCATATTTCATTATTCCACATATCTTTATTATCTTAATTAATTTTTCATGTCTCTATTCCTTCCAACTCACATGTACTATTATTAGTACTTACATCACTACATTAAAATTTCACACACTAAACTAATATTCTAGAATCAATAAAATAATATTTTATTCATCAAATCATCAAAATTATATTTCAACTTTCCCACTTAAGCTCAACACTTATATTATGTGAGTTTGTCCACCACTCACAATAGGAATATCTCAATATTATTTTAATAATATTTTATTAATAAAATATTAGTAAATTCTAAATTTTTTCCATTTGGCTTCTAGGGTTCCAAAACATTGTAGTTTATCCTGGTTTAGCTCCATTGCTCCTTTTTACTCCATAACGACTACCTTAAGAATATATTATTATTTTATTACGTATGAAATATTTTATTTCAAAATATTTCATTCCCTCTTCACCGCTCCAAAACTCTTAAATTGATCTCTATTAGTCTTAATCTCATTTTTAACGTTGTATTACCCACCATTCTAGGTCACGGGGTGTTACATGTGTTGAGAATTTAAATCATATTAAGATAACTCATACGTAGTGGAATATTATTAAAATTTTAATCCTTAAAGCTATGGATCACTTTAATTGAAACTAATCTAGAAAAACTATAAGAAAAATTTTGACTTACCTAAAAGTCTACTTTCTTTGGTGGAATCCTCATTATTTTTTCATTTTAACTTTTGTACACCAACTAGGATTTATCAAATCATAGCAGCACAATTGTCCTACCTCTAATGGTGATCTACACAGTGATTTGTCGAAATCTCTTTACTAAGAGTGTGTGAATCCCTAAGCCGAAGTTTGTGCTAGCAAACTCTCAACCTTTTGAGCTCTCTTGTGTTTCTCTCTTTTTGGTTGTGATCCTATCTCAACACATGAAAACCTAAAATAGAACTCTTCTCTATCATTCAAAAGGTAGTTAAGGGATTCTTTTATAGAGTGAATTGACCTACTTTATATCCAATAAGGATTATAAAATGTCTTGGGCTAATTGGGCCTTTATTTAATACTCCATCAAATCATATTTGATGGAGCCCAATACTTAATTAGATCAAGCCTCTATAAAATTAATTAGATCACATCCAATTGAACTTAAATTAATTTTGACAATTCACCTTATGTGTGTGACCCATTAGG
>NW_018397286.1:416320-416573 GCF_002168275.2 Theobroma umbraticum
ATCCATAAGCCCAACTGCACACTAAGTAATACAAGACATTAATCACACTTAGAATTGTAAGAAGCCAATAATAGTAGTCATAGTGACCCTTATTAAGGTTGGTTGACACCCAGCTCACTTTCCCATTTTTTTGTGTCACGGTATTCAAAATTGCAACTAAAAGACTTCCGACCAAGTTTCCCACTGCCATGCCAAGGGCGAAAAGAGCCACTCCAATGCTAGCCATGCTTCCAGGGAACTGAGAGTAGTAGAA
>NW_018397286.1:416882-417339 GCF_002168275.2 Theobroma umbraticum
AGTGAACTTTGCTAGCAACGGAACTATGATTCGATCATAGACTGCTACCCACATCGTCAAAGTAATCATTGCAAACACACCAAAGGAACCTGCAGGAATTTGTAAACCTGCTGCAAACAGGTGCCTGTCCATGACGGTCGCTTGGAGCACCGGAAATGAGTGTTGGCTTATGGTTGTGGCGATCATGATCCCAGTAGACCAAATGGGGAGCACTTTGATTAATGCCTTCAATTCTTCCACTTCTCTGACAGTGCACAGATTCCATGGATCTATAGCCCAACCATCTAAGTCTAAGTCCTTCTCGGGGTTTCTAATGACACAAGCTTTGTTAAGAAACCTGACAAGAGCCCCGGAAAATTAAATTTGTCAAAATCAAACTCTCTGGCACATTGGTTGTTCTAGAGACGAGATAGAGTGGAAGCAAAGCGTGAAGCAATTTAATGGAATATATATATAT
>NW_018397286.1:417439-417542 GCF_002168275.2 Theobroma umbraticum
AGCAATACATCATGACCACCCAAATGTTAGGAGAGTCAATATGATTTGACTAACATTTCAGTATACAGTATCTCAGTGTAATTCGATCTTTTCATCATATATC
>NW_018397286.1:417638-425109 GCF_002168275.2 Theobroma umbraticum
AGGAACAAATGAGATATGTCCCCTTCAAATCACTTAGGGTGATGAATCTTATCCGGACTACTCATTGATCTTCGTATGCTTCATGCCATGCCCAAAAGCACCCTGTTTAAGCATTTAGTTATCTTCAGACCCGTAGAGGTGGAATCAAAGCATGACAATTCACATACAAGATAACCTGGTATCACAAGTCTAAGGATTACTTACACTACTGTCACATGAGAGTATTTCCATAGACACTTGAGTGAAATACCAAATGGAACCCTCATAGCGGGTCATGTTTAGTGAACTTGTTCCATAACAAGCACCCACATACTATCCCCAAGTATCTCACATATTTCAACCTATGAGATCAATTGCTTACTTCTAAAGTAAGGAAGCTTAGCATGTACTAGCCTTTGAGCATTGTCAATGCCCTTATTCTTGACAATACAATGACCAGGAACATATTTAGGAACAAGGCTTTGATGCATAAGAATCTCATAATTATAACATTTATAATTTCTTTGCAAGGCCATTATGTTCCAAGGACTTTATCTACATAAGTCTCTCATAACTCTTTATAAATAAACTCATGGATAAAAAAATACCTCATACATTATATAAAATATCCATAATGTATTTAACATGAAATATGACTAATTAATATAGTGTTTTACAAGCACAAAATCGATAGGCTTGTAGGGCTTACACTAACAACATGATGATGCAAATGTGAAGTGCCATAATATGAGCCACCAAGTTTAGGGCCAATCTTATACTCCATTTTACAATCGTTACAAGTTACCTTTTCTACTTCATCTTGCTTTTTGTCTATTTTAGTGAAATAACTCCAAAACATTTAACATTTCTATTTTGGACTTCTTACTAAATTGTTCAAATTTAGATATATATGATTGGGAGGGAATTTCTTCTTCATTCAACATTTTCACATCATCACCCAAATTTACACAATTTTCAATTTATTGATCTATTACCATCACCTTCAAATAAGATAAACATGATTAACAAAGATAAAAAAATTTACACCAACAAACAACAATATTTATTGAAATGGATATTATATATGTGCCTTGGAAATGGACTATTTAAAGTTGCATAAAGAAAATGATTTTAACATGATTCTTTATTACAAAAGTACCTTGATTATATTTTGTGCTTGTCTTCCTTGCCTTTCCTTAAAAACAGCCTATTTCCTTAGAATTAGCCTATGTATAAATAACAAAATTAGAGATAGAAGATAATAAGTTAATAACATATATAAGGAGATGATGTAAATTGATCACTTCAAGAGATCTATCTCAATTCTAAAGAGATAATGTAAAAGAAATGAATGCTATGGTGATACTTTGATAAAAGGAAAATTATGTATGGAATTGTTACAACTAAAATTTTTAAGATACTAAAATCACACTATGAAAAATGTTTAAAACTCCATTAAAATCAAATGCCAAAAAAAATGAAATTCTATCCCAATGATAAATACTGACACAAATTAAAAACTATTTAATTGAGGCTTTTGCAACAGAGGTATGTGATTTTGTATAGAAATTTCACATCTATTGGTAAAGAAGATAATGACATAGAAGAAAGGGTAGCCTAGTCAAATGATGAGGAAAAAAAATAAAATAACATTGCTTGAATGCATTAAGTATATTTTAACTAAATTGTATTTAATTGAAAATATTCTATCAAAAGTAACCCTTAAACGAAGAAACTATACGCATTGAAAAATTACTTATCCTCTCTCAAGCAACACCAAATATTCCATAGTTAAAAATAAATAAAACACTTAATGATTTAAGCTAACTAAAGCACTTCTTTTGCACCACTATACAATTCATTCAAAGTTCCTTTTTCCTTCAATTTTCCTTTACTTTCTTAGTAACCGAATAGGAAATGAACCAATTTTCATAAAGAAAAAGCTAATTCATGGAAGTTAATGAACATGAAATTTTAAACCAGTAAACCACCCTAGATCCAATCATTAGAAGCTCAAGAATCATAAAATTATCCAAAGATTCCAAACAAGAATCATTAAATCCATTGAGAAAAAAAACCATTAAATTTATTAAATCAAGAACTAATAATTTTGTTACATAGAGTTATTTTTAACACATTTTACAGACTTTAGTTTCTAGATTCTTGAGCTTAGGATCGGATTTTAACCCCTTTTAGCTATGTTTCTAGTGTCAGTTAGATTTTATATTATCAGTTAACTTCGTTGTTGTTAATTTAATCTCACTTTAATTTATCTCACTTTACTTTAGGAAAAGTTATTGCTGATTAATCAACTTAGTGTATTCAATCATATGCTATTTTATTCAAGTCAACCTGAGTCTCCTTTGTCAAGGTTTAACCTATGTTTCCAATTCAATCTAATTTTGATCAGGCAATTAAAGGCATTAAGAATAGAATAACATAAACGACTTAAATCCATCAAACATAAGTAAAAGAGAGATAAATAAATCAGACTACATATTGAGTTCAATCATAATCTTGGATTAATGAATTAGTTTCCCATCATGTCACACATCATCATCAAATAAAGTTTAAATAATAAAAACAAACTAAGAAAATAAAAGAATAACAAAAAGATAAACTCAAGAATTGTAATCTTGATATTCCAAGTCTTCTTGAATCCTTCACATTCGTCTCAGCTTAAATGACTTTGTGGCTTGCCTCTCAGCTGTTAATCTAGTGTTTCTTTTCTTTTGTTTTTCTCTTTTCAAAGTCCTCTGAAAGGTTGTTTTCATAGGGCTTAAAAGCTAGGCCAAGTTGGGTGAAGAAAGAAGTCAATTCCAAGTAGGATTTCCTCATTGAATTATATGGGTCACAACCTTATCCAATTAATTAACTGAAATCATAATTGCTTTAAGACTGTTGCAGTGCGTCAACTTTGATAAGATTTTGAACACCTTTTAGGCCGAACGGGACTTAGTTTAAACATTGAAGTTATATTTTTCTCTTATCTTTCCAATGGTTTAAGAATAATCTCATTTAGAGCTCTGTAGAGAGAGTTATGATTGAAATACCAAAATATGTGCAGTGGAAGTCTGCACCTTGAAATAATACTCCTTTTGTCATTGAAATTCTTCTTTCATCAAACACCTACAAAAGCATAAATAAATTAGTAACAACCTACCTTAACCACATTAACACCAAATTAAGTATAAAATTAACTAATATTAGATTGACTCACTTAAAATAACTAATTTAAAATAATTAAATAAAACTTACTAATTTCTATATATTACTACAAGAACTAAGCTAAATTATTATCAAAATTAAGTCCAAATAACTCTACATTATAGAGTTATCAAGAGGTAATGATGATAAGCTCTGTTTTAGCCCTCCCAAACATTGAAAAGCCTTTTAAGGTACAAACAAATACGTCAAACTTTGCTCTTAGGGGAGTACTATTACAAGAATGACACCTAGTTATGTTTGAGAGTCATAAACTAAATGAAGTGAAGAAAAAATACACAACACAAAAGAAAGAACTATTAATAGTGATTCATTGTTTACAAGCGTGGTGACACTACTTTTTAAGATCTCAATTTATGGTTAAGATTGACATTACCGTTGTAAGCCACTTTTTCACACAACAAAAACTTATAGCTAAGCAAGTGATATGGTAAAAGTTCTTGGCTAAATTTAATTTTTCTATTGAGCACAAAGATGGAAAGACAAATCATGTAGTAAAGACCCTCAGTAGAAAGGCTGAGTTTGTTGCTTTCAGAGCGATCACACCAATGATAGCCAACGAAGTGACCACAGATATCTGTAATCTTATTGAAAAAAACTTGCATCGAGATCCTCAAGCAATTGCCATTATGAAATTGGTGGTGAGTGGAAAGTCAAAACACTTTTGGGTGGAAAATGGACTTTTACTAACAAAAGGACCACACATATTTGTTCTAAGAGGGGAAAAGTTAAGGTAGAAGTTAATGCAGAATGCCACAACACCTTTTAGGAAGGACACCTAAGTTAGCAACGGACCCTTGCACTATTGAAACAAGGTTACTATTGGCCTCATATGCAGCATGATGGGATGTATTATATCAAGACATGCCTCATTTGCTAACAAGATAAATTGGACAAATAGAGACCGACGGGAATTTTCAAACCTCTATCAATACCGACCAAATCGTGGAAAAGTATTTCTCTAAACTTCATAGTATGACTTCGTAAAATGGAAATTATGATAGCAATCTTGGTAGTGGTGGACCATTTCTCCTAGTAGACAACATTCAACTTGGTGTAGAAGTTTGGTCCTACACAAGAAATGGCTCTACAATTTTTAAACATGTTGTAAAATACTAGTGTGTTCCTAAAAGCATTATTAATGACAAGGATCCAAGGTTTACTAGTTTCTTCTAGAAGGAGCTTTTCAAGCTATTGAGGTCAAAACTGAATTTCAATTATCACCACAAACAGTCAGACAAAACATTTCAATAGGTTACTAGAAAAATATCTATGACACTTTCTACAAGTGAACCAAAAGAATTGACCCAACCTGCTAGATATGGCTCAATTGTGTTTTGATTAGTAGAAAACTTAACCACTAGTAAAACTCCTTTCAAAGTCGTCACCTGACAGGAATCTAGACTTCCCCATACCTTAGTGGGATCATATAGTGAGAAGAGTCCCCAAGCGTTCAACTTTGCTAAAGAATGGAAACAAAACATCGAAATCATCAGACCATATTTAGGGAAAGCCTCCAACCACATGAAGAAGTGGGCAAATAAAGGTTGAAGGGAGCAGCACTTTAAAGTGGAAAATTAGTGCTAGTGAAGTTGGTACTTGAACAACTTCAATTCTTAAGGAAGAGAGCTTGAAGGCTAGTGTGGAAGTATGAAGGTCCAGTACCGATTATGGCCAAGGTGGGGAAGACTTCGTACATGATTGATTTGCTTAAATCCATGAAGGTACACCCCATGTTTCACGTTAGCAACCTGAAGCCGTTCCATGCAGATCTAGCAAATACAAGTAAGAGTCAAGCCACGAGACCCGCCATCAATACTAAGCCATTATATAAATAAGTTGCCGGTACTTATGATGTAAAGAATTATGCAAGTAAAAGATATGAATTCCTTTAGTAAAAAGAAATATATGTCAAAATGTATACGAATATGCAAAGGTTAAGTGAGAAAGAAATATATGTCAAAATGTATACGAATATGCAAAGGTTAAGTGAGAAAGAATGGTAATTCTAGCATGATGTAAGTTAGTAAAATGATGATTAATGTTTGAATGAGAAAGAAAAATGGGAATGATAAACACTAAGTATATTAAGCTTGGTTTATTGCTAGGAAGTGTGCAAGTAGAAAAGGAATATCGTGGTGATTAACTAAAAGAGGAAACGTAACCAGATAAGTGGCGAAGTAGTATCTCGCCATAGTGAGGTGAGTAGGGGGTGTCTATTTCATAAGATTTATACATTATATATTGTTATACGTTTAATAAACGTTGTCGATTTTCTTTAAATGCAATTGTGGATAGGATGAGTTGTTAGCCTCGATAGGCTATTTTAAAATAGATTTACAATGATTTATACATTATGATTGTGGAAAGCATGAGTTGGCAAAAACCATAGGAAATAGTGGATGCAAGTTGATTTGGAAATTGTTTGTGTAGACTATTTATATACATATATGTAAAATATTTTAGAAACTAGGAAACAAGCCCTTTTGCACTGTTTGCATCAAAAATCCGTGCCTTATATCTTTGTCTGTGACATGCATGGTTAAATTATTTTAATGCAAACTTTTAAGAACTAGTTTTAGTTTGATCTTTACACAAGAGTTTACACCATACCTTTTAATGTGAAAAGCAATTTGAAAGGTTACCGAACTTTGTTTTCAAATGAGCGTCGAGAGTTGGCTGAATGTCACATCAAGATAGTGTGACCCTTGTGCACAAGTAAGTTCTAGCTAAAGAACCTTTGGGTCACTAACGAGCTATTAGACATGGCTGTGGCCATGGTCTATGATTATACGCAGCGAAGCCACGAGTTCATATATGTGGCTAGCCCACAAGTTAATATACGTGGTTGTGACCACTTGATTTCTTCAATATCGACCAACATCGTTAAGACTACCATGGGTGTGGGAAATTGGTAGAGGAGGACCTCCTAGATTATTATTACGTGAAAGTTGGTCTACCGGTTGATTATTATGATGATTACCTACTCGAGAGCCTTGAAAGTTTTTAGACTCATACTCTTTTGCATGGTGAAAAGTTAATGTTTTTTTCCTATAACTCCCTCATTTGAATGAAAGCTACTAGTGCTTATATGTGATCATGAGTTGATTTATATGGATGTACATGTTGATTTTGACATGCCACTCATTTTGGAAGCATGTGTACTTTTATACTGTTATTTCTATTTTTGTTGGAAAGTGAAGATGTCGGTGATTAAAATTTATTTTGCTATGCTTGTTTTTGGCATTGTTTTGCCAAAAAGCGTTTTGCATTATGATTTTACAACATTTTTATAAGGCACAAATACCTTGTGATTTGGTTTTATAAGAGTATAATTTTATATTCTGGTTTTAATATTCAAATTATCTGCTTTAAACTTGTCTCCCATCTGCGCCTTGCTCATGAAGTGGATGATCACTGAGTCTGTGAGACTCACCCCCTTATTTTCCTTTTGTAGATAGTGATCAGCCTAGCATGCATTCATTAGCATTTATAGTTCACCATGGATAGGTAAAGGCATCTCATAGCACTTTATTCTGAGTTGCGCTGCTATTAGAGGTTGAATTGTCCGTAGTGTAATTTGCTTTTGTAAATAGACATTAGTCTCAATGTAATGTACAATTGGAGATTTTAAACTATAATGTATTCTTACAATTATGGTGAATAAAGGATAAGATGCCTTATTATGATTTATGTTCAATTCTTATTGCAAGGAGTTTTATGGTTCAAAGTAAGTTCATAGATTGATGACATGAATATGAAGTAATAACTCAAGCTTTAATTAAGGCTTGCTCAGAACTTGACGAGTCTCCCACCAGACTCGAACGCCGATAGCGATCGAGGAGCGGTTGTTACAGTCTATGCTCAAATCATGATCCATAACCCAACCCAATTGCTCAAGTTAAGTGATATATCCTATCATCTTAAGTACATGAGGCCTTACTGGGCTTCCCTCATACATCTTACATCGGAACAATTCCTTTGAAATGTGGAGCCATATTGGCCAACATCACACATGTGGCTTGATTGAGATAATCCATATAAACTCTATTGGCCTATTTTTTCTCATTTGAAGCATCATCGTTAGGTTCCTGTAGAATAAGACCATTTAGGACATAAGACTTTCTCTTGTTTCAAGGCAATATTGATATTGCAAAACTAGTCAATGAAATTTTAGCCTGTCAACTTGTTTGCATCAAGTATGCTTATAAGTGACAAATTATTTGTCATGATAGATGTATATTCTATATAAACCAACATATATGAT
>NW_018397286.1:425119-425284 GCF_002168275.2 Theobroma umbraticum
TAACGCAAATTATATAATCATAAATCTTATATGATTATTCTTAATATTTTATCAAAGTAATAGCCTTCTTCTACTATTTTGAGAAATTTAACCTTTAACTTCTTAGTGAGCTAAAACACTTTTCATCTCAGCATAACTTTTAGTGACTCAACAAGCCATAATGAA
>NW_018397286.1:425294-428090 GCF_002168275.2 Theobroma umbraticum
TAGGTAACTTAGCTTACCAATTGTCTCTTATACAACTCCTAGATCAGTTAGATGACAACTCCTTGTCTAAATATATCATATATATTATGCCTACCTATGCCTCTAATACTATGCGGTCATGTGTGACACATCTGAACAACATGGTATTAATTAAGTAAGACCCATCAATAACTCAAACATACTCATGTAAAAGTTTAGCCTTGAGTGACTCAACAAGCCTCCAATTAAAAAAGCAGCTTGGTTATCTTGTTATATAGAGGAAGGTAACTTTTTGACTCAATGTATTAGTGAGAGATTTTTATTTATTAACATTAATTAAGGTCTCATTGATTTGATGTTGTTGACATGTAAAGACCGAATCCCCGATCGCTACCAAGGTTCCAGACTCTCGAGAGAACCCACCAAGTCTCGAACAAGCCTTATTAAGAACTCTTATTAATTCTATACTTGTTCGACCATTCTGTGTAATTAATTTAAATCGAATAGTCCTTTGTAGTATGATTTGAAACCATAGTAATAATATATTGACTTAACTTTTACTCATCACATTTGTAAAAATCCATTAAGGTCTATAATATCCAACTCCACAATTACAATGACACTATTTACATTTACATCATGCTATAAAAGACTCAACTTCTAGTAGCGGAACGGCTCGGAATAAGGAGTTATGAGATGCTTTACTTATCACATTTAAGAAAATATGCATCAAAGAATGCATGCTAGGCCGATCACTATCTATAAAAGGGGAAATAAAGGGGTGAGTCTTGCAGACTCAGTGATCATCGACTTCGTGAGTAGGGTGTAAATGGAAAACAAGCATAAGGCAGATAAATTTGAATGATAAAACCAGAATAAGAATAATAATCTTAAAAAAAATCAAATTACTAGTGGAGTATTTGTGCCTTGTAAATATGAAGCCATAAAATCATAATGCAATATTTCACTTGGCAAAACAGTGTCAAAAACAGGTGTAGTAAAATAGTGATCAATCATCGAAAACATCACTTGGCATAAAAATATGAATAATAGTATAAAAGTATGCACGCTCTAAAATACGTAGCATGTAAAGAAATCAAAGTGTACAGCCACATAAACCATTTCATGATCATCAAGTAAGCACTGAAAGCTTTTATTCAATCAAAGGGAGCTGCAGAGAAATTTTAACTCTCCATCATTCAAAAGAGTATGCGTCGAAAACTCACAAGCTTGTCAAGTAGGTAAGTATCGTAATCACCCGTGGATCCACTTCCACATAATAACATCCGGGAGCTCTGCTCCACCAGATCCCCACAGCCATAGCAGTCTCGATGATGTTAGCCGACATTAGTGAAATCAAGCGGTCGCAACCGGGTATCACAACTTGTGGCCTTGCCACGTATAATCACATACCATGGCCCCCAGCCATATCTAACAACCCGTCGGTGACCTAAAGATCCTCTAGTTAGAGCTCAATTGTGCACAAGGGTCACACTTAACTGAAGTGATAGTCGGCCTACTTTCAACGTTATCGGTTTATCAAAGTCGTTTTCAAAACCAAATTTAGGTTGTCTAAGACTTTGGTTTTAAATCATTTAAAAACAATGTTCAACAACTTTTTAAATAACTTTGCGCATTAAAAGGCATGGTGTAAATATTTGTGTAAAGATCAAACTAAAACTAGTGTTCAAAACTTGAATTTTAAATCATTTAACGAATGCATTTAGCTATGCATATCACACAAAAATAAAAGGCATGGATTTTGATGCAAACATCATAAAAAGGCTTGTTTTCAGTTTCTAAAACTCTTTACATATATAGGTTATCTATAGATATATCCAAAATACTTTCAAAACACTTGCATCCTCAATTTTTTCATGGTTTCTACTAGCTTATGCTTTCTACAATAGCAATATTTAAATCATTGTAAATCCGTTTTAAAATTACCTATCAAGGCTAACAGCTCACTCTATCCACAAATGCACTTAAGAAAAACCAGCAACGTTTATTAAGGTAAATCAATATATAGTATAAAGATTTTAAAATAGGCACCCCTTACTCACCTTATGATGGTGGGATATTACTTGACCATTGATGTTTCCCCGAATACTCTCTTTGTGCTTGTAACAATAACCCTTGCTTCGTCAACTTCTTAACATCATTTCAATTTAATACCATCAATAAACTTTGCTGCCAATGTGTTCTACACTTATTATTCACACTTAAAAGACAATCATTTACACTTAATCCTTAGTATAAATTTTGATTTACATAATTCTAGCAATTTGTTCATGATCTCCACGCTTACATCAATCTTTCCTAATGACATTTATCATGTTAAACCTATTGTTTTCATAGCATCAATCATGCATACGGCAGCAACTATAATTCAAATTTCACCAAGCATCCTTTAAGATAATATGCACCACTATTTACATTTGCATGCTGCCATTAAGCACAACATCAAGGTCCATTCATATTATATTAACATTCTCAACTTTTTAAATCTTTCTTAACAACACATATCCACACATTACATTTTTTCAAGCTTTTAACTAATATAATTGCTTTCTAACCATACCCAAGATATCACATAAATGCTACACATTGCATGCCTTACCTCTGTGGTGGATTTGACCTTGCATGCAACCTCAATGTTCCTCCAAAGTTCCACTCACCAAGCTGCCAACATTTGCACAATCATTTCTTCACAATACTCAACTAACCATAGGCCTTAAAACATGGTGTTAAGCTTACCAATTTCCTTTCACTTAACATCCACCATGCATCCACGGTTTTTGAATGGCTTGCATGTCA
>NW_018397286.1:428190-433098 GCF_002168275.2 Theobroma umbraticum
AAGAAAATGAGTAACTGTTTTGCTTACAAGAAGACTGATGACTGTTCCCAGTGCAATGACACGAAAGCGGCCCAGTAAAGAATCGGAGAGGAAAGCCCCAAGGATTGGCATGAAATTGGAAATTGCTGACCACAGGAACAACACGCTGGTTGCTAAGGCAGTCGACATGTGATATTCATTTTTTAAGTACAAAATCATATTTGCCTGAAGACCAAAGCCTGCTACTTTCTCAAATGTCTCATTTGCTGCACAGCACAAACAAAATTTTCTTAAATTGACTAATTTGCCTGGTCTAAGTAATTAATGGCACTGTTGTAGAATTAGTCAATCGCGTGCCAAAAGTAAGTGTGTATATATATATAGATATAGTTTGTTCTTAATTTGAAACGATTTAATTACATAGACATATATCTAATTCAAAGTAATTTAACGAAGAAAGCAAGCTCACCTATAACAAAAGGCATGGTCTTAAGACCACCCTTTTGGCTTGTGATCTGCTTCTGCTGCTGCGCATGCTGGTTTTCGCTAGTTTTCATTTGATGATCGGAAGGTTTTTCCATCTCCATCTTGTCCCCTGCAAATGCAAAGAGTTGTCATCAACCGTAAGAAATGAGCAGGTGGACAAGACGACGTCTTGTATAGACTGACCAGAGCTCAGGGACGAGCTTTGTTTTCTGTGTCTTGTGTTATTCGGAACGGAATCAAGCTGGCTGCATGCTCTACCGTCTTTCAGGCTTTTTCGGCAGTATAATTAGTGATTAACTAAACTAAATTGATTTATATTAAGCATATATTTAATTTCGCTAACCACTATTATGTATATCATTTTTATATTTTTGTTGAAAAGGGACTCTTTCTTTTTATATATAATTTTATAATTTCACCAACGTACTATGGAGGATTGGTGCATAATATTTGTCAGAAATCTGTTACCCTATTTCCTACAATACACACCAGGAAAGACAAAAACCAGGTAAAAAGAATACCAGTGCCGAATCTGAAAGATTTCGGATCAAGATGATTGCCAATATTTATATTGACAATTTGATAAAATCACTATTAAAACTAATACTATAATTAAAGAAATTTACCTAAATTTTTATTCACTGGCTACTTTTATTGATTGCTGTTAAAGAAGCAATAATTTTTAAGAATATTGGTTGCTTTTTCATGACATCGCCAGCATACGGAGGTATAATTGGAAGAGAGACCTTGTGTAGTGTCCATGGCCTGCAAAGGCATTAATATCCATACACTAAAATCTGATAAAATTAAACTAATTAATCGGTGAAGACAAAGTTTAATTTGGTAACCTTTACAGAAAGGAATAGCATTTCCTTTTGGAAATGTCCATTGGCATCAAAATGAAACACGTCCTACACATATTTAACAATACTTTAGTTTTTGTTGGTTTCTTCTTCTAAATGTATTATTTGTTACGTCATTAGTGACGAAGGAGCTAGGATTTATACATTGAATTTGAAGGGAATTAAGCTCAATATATAGGATAGTTTTGGCTCTACAAAATGAAAAATGGTTGGGCAAATTAATTTGTGAGAGAAAAGACGACTTATAATATAATCCCGTAATTTATTTTTAAAATAACCAACCGATTCCTCAAGCCAGTTTTATGATTCATTCGTTTGGACTCCAATTTTATAATGATTGGAGGTTAGTTTTGTGATCATTGAAAAACGAAAATTTTGGATGTGCAAGCTCAAATCCATGTTGTTTCAATAAAGACATGACTTGAAAGAATGATTTTATAGAAATTAAGCTCGAAAGACGATTAATTTGATGCTATAAAGTGAAAATTAAATGAAAAATTAAAATCCCTAATTCTATGCCTTGTGTATGAAACGGTTGTCTGTTATGTCATTTAACTTGGCTGCTATAGTTATGTGTCTAAACCACTTGTTTAGAGTCATACTGTTCTTCTTGCTTTGTTCATTTTGTTAGCCATTATGCAGTGACATGATTCACATCAACTCTTATGAGGTATTGTCTACTTTGACTCCGTTTGGACTAATAGTTTTGTCTTACAAAAGGTATCTCACAGGTTAAAGGTGGTGTGAATCTTTATATACCTAATATCACTCTAGCACATATCTAATGTGGGATTCATGGCTCCTTTTTCCAATACGATGACATCCTCCTTTACTCCCCGTTGGGAGTTTCTTTTCGATGTGTGACTTTTTGCCTCTACTCGCTAAGAGTATTATCTTGACGATATGGGATTCACATCCACGCGAGAATTGTGACTGTTGTTATATGCTTTTAAGCCAATTGGATTGGTCAAGGATTATATATTGTCATTTAATGCATATTCAATCGCATAACTATATGTGATACACGTTTTCCTTTATGTTAATGCAATAATGAGTTATTAACTACTAATTAGATAAAGCCCATGGAACATAAAGGTCTTGCAAGAGAATTGTAAAATTGTTACAATTATAAGATCATTATGCATTAAAGCCATGTTTCTAAAATTGTTCGTAGTCATTGTATTGTCAAGACAGGGCATTGACAATGCTTAAAGACAGGTACATGTTAAGCCTCTTTATTTAAGAAGTATGTAATTAATCTCATAGATTGAAGTATATAGAATACTTGAGGATAGCATGTAGGTGCTTGTTAAAGAACAAGTTCATTGAACATGACCTACTATAAGAACTCTTTTTAATATTTCACTAAAGTGTCTATGGAATATGTTCTTATGCGATAGTTGTGCAACTACTTCTTGGACTTAAGATACCAGGTCATCTTGTATGGGGAATGACATACTTTGATTTCACCCCTACAGATTTGAAGGCGACCAGATGCCTATTCAGGGTGTTTTTGGGTACGCCATGAAGCATGCGAAGGTGAATGAGTGGCTAAAAGAGCATTCATCACCCCCAGTGATATGAAGAAATGTATCTCACTTGTTCTCAATTCTTGATTAACTTGTATAAAGTCTTTGGTCAGATCATGATGAATTAGAGCAAAGTTAGTTTCTTAAATTCATAAGGTTAGTCATGAAATATGAGAACTAATATGGAATGTCATAAGTAGACACTAAGTCATGCTTTATGACATATCCGAGATATTTGATGAAAAGACCGTATTGCATTGAGAGGCTTATCACTGAAGGGCTTTGTCAAATTCTGTAATTGACTATCTAACATTTGGGTGGTCATGATATATTACTAGATGCAGCTCATAATCTATAAATATAAATCAATTATCAAATTAATATTTGATTAAGATTTATATTTATTGCCAACATATTAGAGGTCTAATGGGTCACATGCATTAAGTGACGTGATTGAGATTAAATAAACATAATTAATTAAGTTGGACTTAATTGAAAAGGACCAAAATAAAGTAAAAAATTAATTAAGTTCAAAAAGACTTAATTAAATTAAAATACAGCTATTATATTTAGTGTTGGTCTTTAGATGTATACTATAGTGGGGTTGAATAGCACTTTCTAAATGTCACTAAACTTAACATCTAATTAAAAGCTTGTTAAAGATCGATGATAAGAAGTTAAAAATTAAATGGAAGAATGATATAAAGAAGAAAGAAATGAAAAAATAAAAGAGGGTATGAACAAAGATTTATATGGTTCGGTCTCTTTAACCTACATCCACTACCTTGATCTTCCAATCAAGGATTTTCAAATCAAATCACTAGAATCGGTGGAATTCCCAAGTTTTCACCATACTTTTACAGTGGTTTTTCAAAAGCTCAGCCATAACCTTTAACAATGATTTTTCCTGGGATCAACCAAAACCCAAATCTAACTTTTCCTATATTGAGTTAGAACCTATAATCGCAATCAAGCTAACCCAAGCTTGATTAATCCCCTTAGAGTTACTTGCACACTCCAAATAATCAGGAGTACAGATATGAAAAAGTACCTATGATCACTAACTTCATTTGAAAGGTACAAGACGAAGTACTAAATTCTATTACAAAAATTAGAGTGAAATATAAGAAGAATTTAGAGAACTTTTGCTATTTTTGGGCTCTTTTTGTTCTCGGAAGCATATTTTTTTTTTGCCATTGGAGATTTCTTTTATACTTAAAAAATTAACTCTGATATATGCTGATAGCTTTAGATAATTGAAAACAATTTAAAATCTTTTCTAACCATTAGTTTGTCTTCAAACATTCAAATTCAAATTCTTAAATAGTGAGCTTTTAGTTGGCTAACTATACTTCTTAGTCAATTAAATCTTCTCTGTCTCGCAATCAAATTCTCTGACGGCTAGCTTTTAGTTGGCTAACTATACTTCTTAGTCGATTAAGTCTTCTTTGTCTTACAATCTACTTTACTCTATTAATCGATTAAGTAAGACTTTAATCGATTAAGAGCTTATTGTCTTTGAAACAGCCAATTTCAATTTTGGATTTTAGCTAACTAACTCCCTTGGTTATCTAACTAAGAGACTTTTATTTGTAGCTCATTTGTAACTCTTTATTCTGATGAGTTTTGATGTTTGCTTTCAAGTAAGTAATCTATCATTGACATACATTTTTATCCTACACACTTAAGTAGTATAGTTAGATATTAATGAATGAGAATGTTTTGTTATCATCAAAAACTTATGGAGCCAACATTTAGGGTTACAACTTAGTTTGCCTATATAAATATGTTATGTTAGTAAACTAAAACTCTAAGCTTTCAACCACTTCTCAATTATTTTCATAAAACAAGATTTGGTCTTTTTGTTTCAGAAACAAAACTTGCTAGCACAAGTAAAATCTTATCTTTAAGAAGGTCTTATTCGATCAGTGTGTGAATTACTGTTAAGGCCAAACACTTAGATAGCTGAAGATGTGACAAATTCTAAAGGTGAAGAAGGAAAGATTGTGATTTAATTGGCTTTTGATTATGATATCTAGAGCAAGGTATGT
>NW_018397286.1:433108-433447 GCF_002168275.2 Theobroma umbraticum
CTTATGAATGTTCATAATTAAATTAAAAAATTACATGAAAAACATAAATATTGATCTTGTAAGATTTGACTGCTTTTTTAATTAAATGTTAGTTTATTATTTCGCTGCATTATATTTTTATTTATTGATTATTTTCATATTTGAGCATGAGGTCAAATCCCAGTAGTGCTATCAAAGCATTTGTTTGATGTTTTCCTGTAATTTTCATACTTGATTCTTGGTGATAATAAATAAGATTGATTTGTATGTTGATTTGGTATATATCGATTTTGAAAGCTTTTTTTAAAATTTGTTTTTCTATTTTAATCAAATCCAGACAGCATGTAATTAATTTATTAA
>NW_018397286.1:433457-434044 GCF_002168275.2 Theobroma umbraticum
AAAAGGTTTAAAATCATGTTTAGTTAAAAAAATAATAATTGGATTAAAAGGCTTGCAAAGCTAAGTTAAAACCGAATAGTTTTGAGGTGTTTTGGAGAGTAATGTGTCGATTATTTTTTACTAACATTGGGTAAGTATTCTGAGCAGTTTGTAATTGTTAAAATTTAGTTTTATCAAATTAAATTATTGTATGTTTCAACTAAACTTAATTTAGTATGAAAAAGATTCATAAAAATCATGTTTTTAAGTTCCAAAAGAACAAAGATTCAATGCAAAAAATTTTGGGTAGTTATGATCAGTTTTGGTGGCTTAATTCTCCATGAATTTTGTGTTTAATTGTTAAACACACTAGTAGAAAATTTTTAGCTACTATTTCATGAGTTTGACTTATGATTTATATAGTTTTAAGAGCGTTTAAATGCCTTCTATTTTAATTTTGAATCATTCATAAAAAAAAATTATTTCCTACATTTAAAAGCAATTCTTAAAATTATGGATAGAATTTTACTTTTGGGGGATTCGTAAAGAATAGGAAATTGTTTCTTACTTTAAAAGAAATTCTTAAAATTAAGGATAGTATTTTAATT
>NW_018397286.1:434104-434256 GCF_002168275.2 Theobroma umbraticum
CTAAAGTTATGTGATAGCATTGAACTTTCCTTAAAATTTTGGTTTAATTAGAAGCTTCCAAAAATTTGTTAGGTCACCATTTAAGTAACTTGAACAATATACAATTTAGGAAACTAATCCATGTTCTAAATATTAGAAATTAAAATATTGTC
>NW_018397286.1:434519-435437 GCF_002168275.2 Theobroma umbraticum
GAAAATGGGAATTTCTTAAACACTAAATTGAAATAAAACAATACCAAATAATTTGCGTCTAGCACTTTAAGTGAATTAATTGATGTTTCTTTCAAATAACACACAAGATCACCAAGTGATATAGAGCTTGCATTTATTTCTATACTTTTGATTGTGATTATAAAACATGAGGATGATTATGGACTTAGACCTTAGAAGATTAAGTCATAGATTATTAAATTTATTTCTCATAGTATTTGTTTTAAAATAGGACCTGCGCACCCTACCTTATCTCTATTTTCTCTAGGTTCTAAAATTCTTTTCTTACCTAACTCCCCTCAAATGTAACTCGAGGTTTCTTGATTATAAAATGTAATTAGTTACATCAAAGTGTTAAACTAAGGTTAGCCAGAAAAATTTTTGTAACTTGAAGATGGAGATCCAAAGGCACCATGGAGATTGAAGGAGATTACAAGCAAAGCTTGAAGATGATGTTTGTTTAAATCCCTTAGGATTTTGACCAACTAATTTCCCTAATGGCTTGAAGAAATTAAAATTAGTAAAGTCTGTAATCATTTTAGTAGTTAGCATGAGATAGATTTATTTTTTAGTATATATATATGATATGTGAAATGTGATAAATGCCATGCATGTCATGCAACACCCTGTACCCTCGTGTAGGAGCCAATACAATCTTATCGACAAGATGGAGGGTCGATGGATGTAATTTTAAGTGTGAAAGAGCGGTGACTGGTGAAAAGAATATTTTGAAATAAAATATTTCACATGCGAAGAAATGATAATTAAATAATAATATTTTTATCGAGGATGAACTAGTGAGTTAAAAAAGTGATTCAATAGTGAACCAAGACAAGGGATACATTTTGGAACTCGAGAAGTCAAGTGGAGGATTTTGAAATAAAATAATATTAAAATATT
>NW_018397286.1:435447-436058 GCF_002168275.2 Theobroma umbraticum
CTATGGTTGAAATTAGTCATGAAAAAAGAGTATATAACTAATCTAAGTGGGGGAGAAGAAGAAAGAATGAATTTCGAAGAAAAAAATGACATAAGTGGGGCTCACGTGCCTTTATTTAATAAAGTAAGAGCGGATAAGTATATATTTAAATATTACGATAATATATTTTGTGAAGTACAAATTAGATATTTTATTTGTACATGTGTAAGGGAAGAAAGATAGAAAGAAATTGAAATTTAAAAGAAATGATTGAAGGACCAATTGCAAGAATGAAAAGTTTACTAGGACAAATAGTAAATAAGAAAAAGTTGAGGACCTATTTGCAATTATAATATTTGAAGCTAAGTGGACATTAACTAACTAAAGGAAGTTAGATTATGTGAGATAATAAGATGTGCGTGTAAAATTCACTATTACATGCAAATGATGTCATGCAAATAGGAGGAAGTTAGTGGGGAACATGTGGGGCCCCCATCATGTGAAGTGAAAAAGAATGGTAAGCTTAAACTTGTTTGCATGTAAAGAGATTGGTGCATTAAGTGGCCAAATGAGGAGAGGGAAACATAAATACATGTGTCTTGCATGGTTTGAAGAATGACTCAATAAAATAT
>NW_018397286.1:436068-436165 GCF_002168275.2 Theobroma umbraticum
TTGTGCATGAAAGGTGATTGGAGGAATAAAGTAGTGAATGAAGTAAATAATAAAGGGAGATTAAATGGGAGAGTATAGTAAGGATAGATATTGGACC
>NW_018397286.1:436265-439876 GCF_002168275.2 Theobroma umbraticum
GGCATATATTAGAAAGCCAACCAATAGCAGAAGCACGGCAGAGTCAAATAGAAATCAAATCTAATTTGAATGAGAGAGCTAGTATTCATTGAAAACACTCTATACAAAATGTTAGCTGCAGGATCTTTATTCTTCAGTGTTTGTATAGCTGTTTGACTTTCAGAGTGTGTAAATGCCAAGGAAAACATTATTTTCCTCGGTATATAACAGCAAAAGAACTTTTGCCCTTTATTCTACTTGCATGAATGCTTCCTTTCTTATATACCAAATCTACTATTTGAAATGTTCAACCAATTTCTGTAAAACACATCAACAAGAGGAAAATAATTCAACAATCATTGTAAATTCTGTTTCCAAAAGATAATGTACCTCTGTGTTAAAATTTGATGAGGAGAGTCCTTTACCGACAGTCAGCCAACCAGATCGAATATTGTGGTCTTCACCAAAGAGCTCAAGCCTTCTGCGGCCAAGAGCAAAATGCTCAATTATTCGATACATATCTTCTGGCTTTTGGGTTGAACCTACAGTCCAGTTGGCATGCAAATTTCAAACAATTTCTCATTCACACAATCTACATTGCAAAGTCATGGACACGAGCATACAATGAGACATGAAGTGTTTCAGGTTACAGCAAAATGGTGAGATAAATGCCCCTAATAGACTAATACACAATTCTTCCCCAGTTGTGATTTGAGTGCTGGTGCTATTTTTGTTACTGCACTTTGAATTTTGGCTATGAAAGGAGCAAAATGAAAAAGAAAAGAAGCACAAAACATAAATCTAAAGCCGATGCATCACACTTAACTTATGCACAGAACTGCAAGGAAAGGAGTAAAACGAAAGCAGCAGAGAGGGGATTGGAACTAATGGTGGTGCCATCATTCAATTTGATTTCCCAAGTCATGATATACAAAGAAATAGCATGTAAACATCAAATGGTCTGATGCAATCCAAGGTCATTAAAGTCAAAAATATATACAGGTACTAACCATAAGAAGGTTCCTCGGCAATAATTACATCAGTGTCAATGTTGGCATGGATTATATGACCGTCAGTACTGCGACGAACAGTTCCTTTTATACCCATCAGGCAGTGTTCCTTCAATGCAAAGGCGAGGTGAGAACAGTTTAGGAAACAATGCATGAATTTGCAGAATGCCAAAGATTATTCCATAGGTAAGACAAAATAGCAAAGCTCCACAATGTAGTGAAAATGCATATATTATAAACCTTTGAGTGCTGAAATATAGTATGAGAATCATGTCGTAAGCCTGGAGTTGCATTTGTTTTGTTGGTCTTCACCCAGCAAATATCCTCACACCTCCGGAAACCCCACTGCAGCACATAGAAGAGGCAACCAAAATATGGACTGAATAAAGACTATTAAAACTATAAATTTTATTAGTTCTGAAGGAGAAGACAAAGCCAAGTCATATTCTAACTAAATTTTAATCCTGTACCTTTTTTAGGCACTGACGGCCCTGCTCAAGGCCCACACCATCACCCACCCAAAGGAAGATAAACGAAGGTGTGTCAGCTATTGCCTATAAACATGAGGTAAATTCCAAGTCAATACAATGCTGCTATGCAAAAAAGAGTATATGAATAGAAAATATTAGCTCTGATATCCACCAACTACGTCAAAGGAGCCTTCATGACTCTATATGTTAATATGAAAGGTACAGCAACACTCCAGATGTTAGCATATAACACCCAGGAATTCAAACAGAGACTACTCATTTTTCTATTAGATTGCAACCAGGAAGGCAAAACTAACAGAATGCTACCTTTACAAGTAAAGGCAACAAAAAAGAAAGTGATGCAGAAATTTATTACCTCAATCTTAAGATTCATGATCTCTTCGAATGTCCAATACTCAATATGGTCGGCAACTCCAGGTGCACGGTGAACATATTCCTCCCAAGGGGGATCTATAAGAATAACATCAAACTTGGTTCCAAAGAAATCTGGAGACAGCTCCAATTCACGAAGGTCACACTTCATATACATGGGAGGAGAAGCAGATTTAGCTACAATCTCATCCTTTTTCTGTATAAGCTCCCTAAGCCTTGGATAGTCCTCCACAACATTAGTAAGCTCCAGCTCCCTGATAAAATTCTGTGGTCGCATACCAGTATCAACAAAATTTTGAGAATAATCATTCTGCTCTCCTCTGGAGGGAGCTTTACCAGGAGGACCACCAGTTCTAGAAGGAACCCAACCCCCAGATGTTCTTTCAGGTGGTGCTCCTCGTCCCGTGGGCCCTGCCACATTAAAGCCAGACAGAGATACATTTGAAGGTCCTCTTGCAGGTCCTGATTGATTAAAGTACATACCAGGGTTTGGCGAAGCTCCTATGTTAGGAGGAAACCTTGGGCCAGAAGGTCCAGGAGGAACAGGAGAGACACCAGGTGGAACACCTAGCATATTCATATCAACTGCTCGAGGACCAGACCAGACCACAGGAGGGGAAAACGGTGGAATGAAGACACTTGGAGAAATTGGAGGACCAGGAGCAGGTGACATACTAGGGTTAATTGGTTGCATAGGTCCAGGCGGTGGCATCCCCAGATGAGCAAAAGGTGATCCCATCATAGGCAATTGGAGACCAACCTGTTGATTGTCCCTCCCAGTAGGTCTTCCCCTTCCTCCTCTTCCTATCCTACTTCCTTTCACACCTTGTGAAGGAGCTCGGCCAAAAGTTCCTGGTTCCTGGTTTCCATAAGGTGGTTGAGACCCAGCAATAGAACTTTGGCCACCAATGCCACGGCCAGATACAGTAAGTTTCTGGCCTCTTCCTTTCCCTCCGCTGTAATCAAGTTCATCATTCCATAAATTTGGATCTCGCATTAAGTTATTGTCCTCTGCATATTTGTCCCTTGAATCTTCATCCAAGGGTCCAGAACCATATATATCAGTTCTCCTTCCCCTATTGTCTCGCATATATGCCCATTCTTCCTCATTCAGAGCTGGTTTCATTTCAGACTGCTGACCAACTTCGGCTCTCCGGGGAAAGTTGGATCCAGACTCAGCTCTTCCATAATCAAGAGGCTTGGTTTGGATCTCTATCACATCATAATTATCATTTGAAATTCCAAAATTTGATGATGTCTTCACAGCTTCACTTCGATTTACATCTTTTCTATTGCCTGACCGACCATGAGGCCTTTCATTTTCATTCCTCTCGCGACCATGCCTTGGCAAATCCCATTCTCTACCACGATCATACGCAATGTCCCCATCTTTGGAATCTTTATCATTATTACTCGATTGTCTCCTTTTCCAGTTTTCTTTTGATCCTTCCCGATCCCTTGTCCTGTCACTCCAGCTATCATCCCTACTTTTGGATCTGTCATCCCTTTCTAGTTCTCTCTGTTTGCGCTCCACGCTTCTTTCATAATCCATCTCAGAAAGCTCTGATTCTTGGTAACGCCTACTACTCCTCTCAGGGGTTCTAGACCTGTTTCTTTGCCCTACTTCTCTTGAACTTCTGTCCCTCATCCATGTCATTCCATCTTCATCCATATTTGAAGTCCTTTCTCGGCTTTCAGCAACATCTCGACCAGAGGGAGTTCTCTGTTGTCTGTGCTTCTCAGTTTTCTCCCTACCTGG
>NW_018397286.1:439976-443146 GCF_002168275.2 Theobroma umbraticum
GCTCGAAATTTATTTCCTATAGAATTATTTCCAACGTAATTTTCCATGAGAAATGCTTTTCCAACGAAAAAATCCGTTGGAAAACAAAATTCCATTGGAAATTTCCAACGAAATTACTATGGGATAGCTAACAGATTATGCATTTTTTTTCAATAGAATTTTTCGCTGAAAATTTACAACAGATTTCCAACAAAAAGTATTACTGACGAGGTTTATATCGATGGAATTTCTAACAGATTTTTTCGTCGGAAATCTATCAGAAAAAGTTATTTCCAACAAAATTTTAACTTTTTCGAACGGAAGATTTCGTGGGAAAAAGCTTGTTTTGGGTGGTGGAGAGAAATAAATAAATATTTAGTAGTAAAAATTAGATCTAAGTAAGTAAAATAATATCTAGTTATGAAAGAATCAATTTAACTAGAGGAAAGAAGATATAGAAAATATAGAAAAAATAATAATATATTTAGTCATAGGAAAAATAGGTTAGGTAAATGAAAAAACCAAAAATATATTTGGTCATAAAAATAAGATATAGTAAAAAGATAGAAAAGACATTTATTCTAAAAAAGGATAGGTTTATTAAAATATGTACATGAATGGCAATAGGGCAAAAATATAAATATAGGTAAAAAGTAGACATTTGTAACTAAATACTAAATGTAATAAGGTAAGGAAATAATATTTAAAATAAAATAGATGTTTAGGGTTGTTATTAATAGATAGGAAGGCACAAAGGTTTGGTTGAAAAATGCCACAATATTATTCACAGGAATAATCTATAAGTTGCACTAATGATGGAATGTTCATTTGGAACGTGAGAAGTTGCAATTCCCAATGAACTTTTCTAAGCTAGAGATTTTGATTAAGACCACTAATATGATGAGAGTGTTTTAATTTTGAATCTTGATGTTTGCAATTCTAAGTAAATGGACAAATTTAATAATTTAATTACTAATCAAATAAAAAAATATAAAAAGGAAATAATGAAATAATAATAAATACGAGAGAAAATAGATAATATATATTGTTTTGAAATATAGGATTATATAAAATAATGATATTCATGATAAATAAATAAATAGTAATAATAAAATTTTTAAAGATAGTCAAATTATAATAATAATAATAATGAATATAGAGAATAATCAATAGTGGACATAGGAGTTGGTAGCACGTCATGCTTCATCATTGCACTGTTAAATGTTATGGCATGTAGACATATTATGTACATGAGTTTCTTCAAAAAATACTCTAAGTGAAAAGATACTCCTAAATCCCATTAGTACGATGGGATTTGGAGAATATCTTTAATAAGGTATCTACGTGTTATAGGTTTGCATACAAGAAAAAATTATTTTCAAACGCGAATGATTACCCCTATGATGGGATTTATTGGTTAAACTTACGCAAGTAAGTTTCTCTGATAATTTCCTAGGTGAGAGAATATCTACGAATCCTACAAGCATGATGTGCGAATTTAGAAAATATCCTCAATAAAAGGTTTTTGTTTGGTATTATATGGATTTTATGCCATGCATTTCATAACTGCATCATGTGCACATCACACCAGTAAAATCAAATAAAATATTTTAATTTGTTAACAAAATAAATAATAAAGTAAATTAACAATAATTAGGGAAACATAAGAATAAAATCAATGGTTTAGGCTATAATAGGTTAACATATGATTAAATGGTACCATTTGTGAAGTAGGCGTTACGGGGGTTCTAACCTACCTTATGCGTAACCGTACTCCTGAACCCAACTCTAAAAATTCGTAGACCAGTTTATTATTCTTTAAGCGGACCTAAAATCAATTTAGGATTCCGTTGAATAGAACAAATTTAATAAATAACAAATCGCATCTAGATAAAAAAGATTGATGGCAACTCCTATATTTTCCACATCAAGCGATTGAGTTCTCGGATCCACACGTTACGATAATTGTCATCTTCATCGTTCAAGTTTTCCATGTCATTGAACGTCAATGAAGTTGATTCTCCCTCTTTGATGGCTCATTTTTTTTTCTTTCTCTCTTAATTGTATTTTTTTAATTTCTTAATCATTTTTTGTTAATCACATTTAACTTTTTAATTTATGGTTAGGGTGTTTTTTTTAATTTCTTTGTTAAACTCACATGAACAATTAACATTTTTTACCAAGTCAATGTTTTGCCATGTCATCATTGTGCCACGCTATTTCTATTAATGTGTCATGTTAGCTTGGTCAAAATAACATGTCACCATATTTAACAATCAAATTTAACGATATTAGAGTTAGAAATTAAAATTAACAAATTGACAAAAAAACAAGGATCCAATTCACACAAATTATTATATAAAGACTAAATTTATATTTTTTGTGTAATACATGAACTAATTGTATAATTTAACCAAATTTAATTACGAGACAAACATGATTTTTGTGCTTGTTTAGCAGATCTTCTCGCTTAACCTTTGAATTGAGGGGCAGCAGTAAGATATGTATGGATTCCATTGGGGATTCCATCCATGGACTGTAATTGCAATCTACAATAGTTAGTGGCATATTAACATGGAAAAGATAAATTATCTTTTTGTATATATGATTTTACTTCTAGAAAACTACCTTTCAACTTTTGTAACCAATTCTTAGCTTATTATCACTTTCTTTTTTATCAGTAATCATGAGTTTAAATTTGAATCCCGTACAGCTTTCCCAAGGCTCTATCACACTGATAAAGGACAATTTTGTTAGTATTTATTATAGGCTTCCTCAAGTTTTTTATCTTTGATAATTGATACCAAAAATTATAAATTAGAGAAATTCTCTACTGATAGTTAGATTACTGAGATTTTCAATCTTTACATGATTAGTAGTATTATAGAGAATAAAAATGGCAAACATAATTGATGCTTTGCTTTCTACTAGCCTTTTACTTTAAACTAAATTTATGGTAATCCACTCAATCAATGCTAAATTAATTGGCCATGCAACTGCAATCAAATCATCAATGACACTGAATTCTTGTACTTCCATCATTAAGGTTTTATTAAATTAATAAAATAATTTAACTAATAAAATAAAATAATGTTTTAATTAGTAATATTATTTAGTTTAAGGTGTTAATGAGTTAAATATATAATGAAGTTAATTAAATAATGTAATGTGTTATAATTAAGTAATTAAAA
>NW_018397286.1:443246-475691 GCF_002168275.2 Theobroma umbraticum
GACTCAAATGTTGCTACATTGGAGTGTGTTCCACTTAGTAGAGCTGTAACAGGCACCCGAGTACCAAACCCATACACATGAGTGCGTGTAGCCTTCATCCCTCCAATTGCTTCAGTCCAAGCATGCGGATTGAATTCTGGCTGAGAAGATGAATCTTCACCATACTTTTACGATAATATAGAATTATACATTTCCTACATAAAAAATTAAATAAGATTAGTATTCAATTATATCATCAACTTTGAAGTAAAAATTAATCAATTTTGTACATACACTCGTAGATTTGGACTTGCTATCTATAAAATCACCATGACCCGTTAAACGCTTATGAGTGCAGTTGAACACTTCCAAAAAGCTAACATCTCATTTCATCTCAATTGCCTACATTTATTTACAACTATATAAACTCAATCGTAATCGATATATATAAATAACATGTAAAGAAAAACCAAAGTCAAAGTACTAAACATACAATTTAAATTTAATTTGAAAGAAAACCATACATATAAATGCGAAGTAAGATTAATTCATATCATCCTTTTGCATGGACAACAAATGGAACTGAACCACTAGTGTGCTTTGCAATGCTTCATTCTTTTGGTGTTAAATGATTTTGCCTTGCTTTTCTTGATTTATTTTGCCATTCTTCTGTACCCCATACCATATCGATAAAGGCATCCCAGATTTCATTTGTGATTCATTCCCTTGACATGCGTTTGAATCCTAATGTTGTTTGTTTTGGCTTCTGTCATTGCTTTATTTCTTTCTTTTGAAAACATGTCTCTTAACCGATCGAAACAAATTTTATCTCATATTCATCGAACTAAAAGATCTTGATTTGCAGGCCAAACACATTTTTCCTACATCAAAATAATAGAGTAACTAAAAAAATTGATACAAATTAATTGAAAACAAAAAGTTATAATTTAATTGAATAACAAACATAGTACTTGAAATTTTTGAAACATTAACTCCTTTATGTCCTTAGGGACTTTCCTCCATGTCGACCATGGACTATGAAAGTGATTTTTTATGATCTTTGTTATTGTAGCTGTGGCCCCTTCGCTTGGAAAAGGTACTTTACAAGATAAAAGAAAATTATTACATATTAAAATATATAACAAATATAACTATTTCATTATAATATAAGATAACATATCTCTCCCTAATAAAAGTTATCACAATTTGTCGAATGGATCTATAGGAGTCTGTAATCCTACACTAGGCCCCTTACCCCTTGACCTTGCGGATGTATCATCTACACTTGCACCTAAATCAATAAATGAGGATCTACAAGAATCATGAGTAGATGTCTCATTTTCTACTTGCTCTACAGATGCACCTAACAAAGAAGGTGGCTCAAAAGGCATATCATTATCAACCTGCTGCATTTGCGGTTGAATGAATAAATCAGCAAACGCACTAGCATTTATAAGTGACGACATAATTCCGAAGGCATTTGTTGATCTAGGTCTCGATTTCGAATGCTTCCTTTTACAATTGTTCCTATAATATTTTTTTATTAAAATTCATACACAAATTTTTTATAAAAAATTGAAACAAAGTATAAAAATCATCAATTTACAACAATCAAAAGTAATTCTTAATCATTTGTACAATAAATGATTCCATTATAAAGTATTCATTTCAACATTTATAAATATAAACTATAATAATTTTACAACATGTCAAGATCTTTCAATATTATAAAATTAAAGTTAAACAACAATGTAACAAAAAGTATAAAACTAATATCATATATGTCTACCATCAACAATCACTTTTAGAATAAGTAAACTCATGTTCATTATTATCACTATCATCACTAAAAGTTCCTTTGTCTCCATCTTTAACTTCATCTTCATTTTCATCTCCTTCCATGTCATCTTCTTAATCTTCATCTCTTTGCATGTCATCTTCTTCATCCTCAATCAAGAGATTAACCTCTTTATAAACACCACATGCTAAAACTGTAAAGTTACCAAGTTCTTCCGATGGAATACCATTAATTGAAATAGACACATCTTCTTAGTATACTTTTTCATTCAAATCAATTTCATTTGCTCTATCTCTATTACTAGGAATGTGAAATCTACTCCTATCTTTTATTTTAAATACTACCCACCAATCACGTCGATCTTTTTTGGGGGATGGATAACTACTATAATAAACTTAGTAAGCTTGTGCAGCTAAAACAAATGGTTTATTGGTGGCAAGTATTGAGTTGTGTTTAATTTCACAAGACCATGCAAAGGATCTACCTTAATACTTTTTTCAAGGTCAAACCAATGACACTTAAATTGCACAACTCTGTTTTCGATGTCAAAATACTCTAACTCAATTATATTCGTTAAAATAATATAAAAGTCACACTTATAATCATTGTAAAACTCCCTTTTATGTAAACCCCATTATTCATTGTCTTACGATTTTGTCCGTAATCTAGGGTGTGAAACTTGAAACCATATACAAAATATCCTTTGTAACGCCTTATCATACGTCCTGGACCATGAGAGATTTCAAGTATACGTGGGTCAATTTCATCCTTACATTTAGCAATCTACGAACATGAAATACAAGACCAAAAATTATTAATTACATAATTAATGCCTCAATGTTATTAAAAGTTCACTTCTAATTTACATAAATTTACATAATTTTTAAACCATTTCACGAATCTTGCATCACGTACTTTCTCCAATTCATCTTCTGAAATATGTATAACATCTCCCTTCACCTATCATCATATCCATAATTTTTGAATTAAGTTCATTCTTATGATCAATCATTTGAGTTAATGGTAGAATGGTACTTAATATGGAAGCATCTCGTCACAATGCATTAAAACATATAGCTCAGCAGCATCAAACTCATCCTCATCTAAAAATCAAGATTTATTTAATGGACCAAAAGCTCGATCAAGATGAGTGAAAATTAAAAGACGACTAAGAAAGTCCACATCTCCCCCATCATCATTACATGGCACTCGATTTAATCTTGTTCGCATAGTAGGTTCAAAATACCATGAGCAAAATGAGGAGATTTTCTTAATCATATAAGCCTCACATATAGATCCTTCAACCAAGGCTCAATTTTTAACTTTCTTCTTTAAATGTTGCAAAAACCTAAAAATCAGAACATTCATCAAACTCAATAAGTACCTTAAACTCTTGTAATAAACTATTTGAAAACAAATAACAATTATAATACCTCTTAAATGGATACATCCATCGATACTAGACAGGTCCACCAACCTTTGCCTCGTAAGGTAAATGAATCAGCAAATGCACTATAGAGTCAAAGAAACTGGGAGGAAAGATCTTTTCTAGTTTGCATATAGTTTTAAGTATTTTTCCTTCCAAAGCTTTCATATGATCTATAGGTATTTCAATTAAGCATAAATCTATAAAAGAGTGAGATGTCTTAGTAATTGCATCCCAAATTGAGTGAGGCACCATATCACGAAAAACAATTGGGAGCAATTGTTGCAAAAAAACATGACAATCATGACTTTTCATCTCATAAAATTTGCAATCAATCTCATTAGCACATCAATATATGTTTGATGTAAAGCCATCAAGTAATCTCAATTGTTTCACCCAAGCACAAACATTTTTTATTTCCTCCTTATTTAAGGTGTACGAAGCCTTAAGCTTGAAAAGTTTTCCATTATTTTCCACCAATTCCAATTCTAGCTATTTGCAATACACCTTTAAATCTTGTTGTGCCTTGAAAGTGTCTTTCGTCTTTTCCTTAACATCCATCATTGTGTTGAATTTATTCTCAAAACATTACATTCAATATGCATCACATCTAGATTGTGATGAATAAGAAGCATATGCCAATAAGGTAGATCCCAACATATACTATTTTTCACCAAATTGTGACTTACACCATAACTGAAATCTTCTGCTCACCATATTTTGTTCAAAATGGGATATGAGGAAGTGAATTCAAACGTGACAATATTTCTTCACTTGATAATCGAGTAAAGGGTAAGTCATGCTCAACTCTTTTTTTAATAAATTTGTCTCTCTGCCTCTTAAAAGGATGATTAGATTGCAAGAATTGCTGATGACAATAAAAAAAACAAGGTTTCCTACCATGATCCAATATGAAATACTTAAAACGTTCCATGCAATAGGGACATGATAATAGTCCATGAGTACTCTACCCTGACAACATACCGTAAGCAGGAAAATTATTAATTGTCCATAATAATGTTGCCCTCATATAAAAATTTTGTTTCCTATATGCATCATACGTGACAACACCCTTGGTCCACAATACTTTCAACTCATCTATCAAAGGCCTCAAGAAAACATCTATGTTTTGACTTGGATTTTTCTTCCCCAGAATGACCATATTAAAAAATATATATTATTGTTTCATACATATCCATGAAGGTAAATTGTACACATAGAGCATTACTGGCCAAACAGAATAAGGTTTCGCAGTCAGTCCAAAAGGATTGAAACTGTCAGCGCATGACCCTAGTCTGACATTTCGAGGTTCCATTGCAAATACTTCATGTGTGCGGTTGAGGTGTTGCCAAACCTCACCATCAATAGGGTGTTTAAGGACTCCATTATCATTTTGGTTTTGTGCATGCCATGTCATATGTTCAATAGTTTTGCTTGACACGTAAAGCCTTTGAAGCCTTGGTATAAGTGGCAAGTAACGCAAAATCTTATAAGGTATTTTCTTCTGCCTTTTCACACTTGATTTTCTCAATTTATACTGAGGATGCCCACATATCATACAATGTTCCAAATCAGCAGTTTCTTTATAAAACAAGATGCAATTGTTTTTGCAAGCATGAATTTTGATATATCCCAATCCAAGTTTTGCTACCTTATTTTTCATTCTATAGAAGTCAGTAGGTAAACTTTTATCTGATGGCAACATATTCTTTATTATCTCCAACAGCCGATCAAAACATGATTCACTCAAATTGAAACTCTGACTTAACATTTAAAAGTTGCGACACAGCTAAAAGCGTTGTGTGCTTTGTGCAACTTGACCACAAAGGTTCCTCTGCATTACTTAACAAAGAGTAAAAGCTAGTTGCATTTGGATTTGAATCTTCTTCCACAAACCTTGACTCATTATCATGACTATAATTGAAAGCAACTTCTGAACCCATAACATCCCTAACCATTCTAGTATATGGATTTTTTATTTCCTCTTCATATGTAGGTTCTCCATATTCCCCATGTTCCCCATTGATAGCATATGGTTCAACTCTATCTCTACTTGTTAATGATTGGCCAACATCATGTTCCCTATGTAAACTCCAAATTGTGTAAGCACTAATAAAACCTTTTTGAAGGATATGCTCTATCACCTTATCGAAATTTAGAAACTTGTTTTTACTACATCGAGAGCAAGGGCATCTAATTCTCCCACATAAATGTAGAGTTAGAATGTGCAAAACTAATGAATTCGTTAACTCTATTTATAAATTCATCTCTAATGAATCCATCAGAAGTTAAGCGGTGATACATCCAAGATCGATCTCCAGTCATTTTGTAATCCTAAGTGTCATAGAATATAACAGTTAAGAGTAATTTCTATTCTTGTTTACAATAAAAATTGTTAACAACTACATTCCGTTATAAAAAACTAAGTTAAACATTTTAAATATAAATTTAATAAAATAATAACATGTCAAGATAGTAAAAATGATTCATACAAGAATAAAAAAAACAAAACGCTATAAAAGTGTAACTTCATTAACGAGTAGATAAATTCATATTCACCAGTTATTCTATGTAGCCATGAGTACAAAATCCTATAAAACCAAGTGACTGACAAATGAAATGAACAATGATCTGGTATAAACCAATTAAATGTACAGAATGCCCAGAAACCTTCTATATGAAAAGCATTCACATATAAACAGAGGAAAGTCTAAAAAACTTGTACTTGTAGAGGGAAACATATGTCCAAAACTCTTTTGCTTTTCTTTTTGGATAAAAAATAAGCACTATGAATTGGACCCCAAGCCATGATTACTTTTTTATGATTGAAAAATGAAAAAGAAAATAGGAAAGGATTTCCAACTTTTTTAAAGGTAAGGACTTTTGATATTTTTATTATTTATTCTTAAAAAATAAAAATATTTAGATACAAAAGTAAATAGTAAATTTTTTAAAAAAGTAAATAATAAATTTTTTAAAAATTATATATAATTTTTAATTGGTTTCATATTTTATTTGATTTATATCTTCTTCAATTTAAAGCAGCTTTAAGGGAAGT
This sequence comes from Theobroma umbraticum, assembly GCF_002168275.2. Classification (NCBI taxonomy): domain Eukaryota; kingdom Viridiplantae; phylum Streptophyta; class Magnoliopsida; order Malvales; family Malvaceae; genus Theobroma; species Theobroma umbraticum. The sequence continues at coordinate 449,508 of NW_018397286.1, forward strand.
GACCAATTAATGTCATGACTTGCTCACTTTAAATAATTCATTCTCTTGTATTTATACATGATTTTGCAAAGAGATCTGCTTATTGTTATTTGCTTTATCAAATTTAACTAACACAATTCAAATAAATTCTCATTGTATGTCAAATAGTATATCCAATGAAGAAACTAATAAAAAATTAAATAAAATTAATATAAAGTTAAATTAAATTCATTTATGATAAAATATGAATATGAAACTTAAAAGTCTCAAGTCTTCCTGCTTATCATCGAGAAATACTTTGGCTCTACTGCATCTCTTCGATCATGGCTAAAAGAACCATGAATCGGTTGGAAACGGTATAAAGATTAATTGAATATGAAATCCAATTAGCCTTAAACCAATTATGCTAAAGTTAATTCAAGTGGTTGTGATCAGTTAGTTTGGTTACGAATTTTAGATTTGATGTAATGTTGTTGTCCTTTCTTATGTGTGAAAAATGCAATACAGAAGGAAAGACAATATTATTATTCAATCTACACAACCTCAAAAGCAAAAGAATTAACAATAATAATAATAATAATAATAAAAGACTCCAGCAATTTAAGAAGGTAAATAATCAATAAACTCTCACTATTTGTGGAAAAAAATAATAGGGTGAGGGGTAAAAAGTACCTGCGCTGAGTGATAGTGATAGAGAGTGTTGGAAGATGTTGACAATAGTAGTAGAAGATGCAGAGATGAAAGAACAAAAGCCCAGAAAGTGATTTAACCAGAAAACTTATCTAGCTTTATGCTAAAAGAGATTTACATGAGAAAAGAAAGCAATATTTTTAATGTTAGACTTCATATTTTCATGGAAATTGCTAATTGCTGCACTACAATCTTGTTATGTATAAAAGTTAGTTAGACAATAAGGAATCAAATAAGCAAAGCACTCACAGTTTAGGAGAATTAAAAGAAGAAGAAAAGAGCTTGCTACATCAGATGAACTTGTTCTAGACTATGGAATATTTTCAAAATGAATAGAATATTCACAGTTGACCAACAACTGCACCATTGTTAACCAACAAGTTGAATGAATCTGCACATTTATTAACGTTACCTTACTTCAATGAAACTTCTACCATGAATGAACATGATATAGGCACACCAAGAATTATATGATTACCTCTTGCCCTGACAATGATGAGTTATTGTTATAATGAAGCCCCATAATGGAGAATTAATGCACTTAAGGGACAATACTGCATTAAAAAACTGCTCGAATAAGAAGAAAAATAATAGATGCAAGCAACTAATTGTGCAGTATATTTTGGTAACATGGGGCTTATAGTTTGTTACAGTGCTGTAATTATCTAATGTGGTAAATAATAATATCTTAGTGGATTCCTTAAATATAAAGATGTATGGACAGCTGTTGCTTCAAAAAAAAAGAAATTGGAGTAAAATTGAAGCTTAAAAAAAAATAAACACTTGGTGCTCAGTACCTTGTAAGGATCCATGATAAGAGAACGAAGGTAATCTGGAAAGAAGAGCCAGGAGTGAAGGGAGCTCTATGTTTTTGTTCTAATTTATATATCCCTTTGCCACTCTTAATTGGCAAAAATGAAATTATGAATTTTTATACTAATAGCTTATTCAAGCAGTAGTTTCTTTTCCAGGGTAATTAAATAGTAACTTATGATATATAAAGTAAATCAATAATAGAAATCATGAAGTTTAAACAAATGTATGGTAATTAAACAGTAGGGTCAATTAAATTTATTTTAATAGATTATTAAGTCATGTGTAGATGTGCACGCAATGAATTTTTAATGTGTAGGTATAGTTGGAATCCATGTGGATGCATGGGTTAAGAATTTCATGTTGAGATGAGAACAAAACAATTCAAATTAAATAATAATGTGATTAAGGATAAGTTTAAAAAAATGTGAGGACGTTAGGGATTCAGCTTTTAAATACCCCCTCCTTATCCTATTTTGGTGGCTTTGCAAACCTTTTGCTCACGGTGCTATTAAGTAAGGGAAGCTAAAGCATCATAATTTGTGGCAGTAAAAAAGGTGGGTCTTTTCTATTAGTTTTATATTTTTTTTAAAGTCTCACCCACTTTCTTTGATTCTTAATAAAAAATGTTCAAGTCAACAAATGCATGTTGGCCAATTGATGTCTCAATATCTGTTTGAAAGCTACTGACAATGAATCGGTGATTTTCAACTCATTAAGTTGAAGAACAAAAAGTAAAAATTTTGTCTTAAAAAAAGATAGGAATTAGGAAGATTCAAAGGGTGGCTCTGGCCATCCTAAACCTGTATTTTCTAGAGGTAAGAAGAAGAAGAAGAAAAAGAAGAAGGATGAAAAGAAATGGTGGTGCTGCTTCTAAGTAAAAAGATTGTGAAGAAGAGAGTCAAGAAGTTCAAGAGACCTCAGAGCTATCGCAAAATCTGCGTCAAGATAAACTGGTGTAGATTAAAGGGTATTGATTCCAATGCAAGAAGAAAGTTCAAGAGATGCACTTTGATGCCCAACATTGGTTATGGTTCAGACAAGAAAGCTCATCACTATCTTTCTAATGGCTTTAATTAAGAAATTTGTTGTGTCGAGAGATGATGATGTGGAGAGAGATAATGGGAATGCTGAGAGATAGAGCAGATGGAAGTGGGAAGAATGTTCAAAAGCCAAAAACGAAAATCATTTCTCAACACCATTTTTATCGAGAGCACCATGAGCAAGACCCCGATTCAACTTCCCAACACCACCTCTCCTGGGAAAATCAACTCGCCCTGCCGCCATACCAATCAAACAACCAAACTTGCGCAGTTGGTTCAAAAATTTCAAAACTCAAAAAACAAGATCCAACAAAATCTTAGCAGATTTTCGCAGAAAAAAAAGAAAGAGAATGGAAACCACGCAAAGGGAATCATAGAATCAAGACACAATATCCTACATGAAATAGATCTATAACTTCGCTTGTTCTTCCTAGTTACTTTGATGACTACAAATTTAGTAAGAGATTCAAGAAGCAATAACTAACCTTGACAAAATTTGGTCAAGCTCCTTTGCATATGAAACAACAAGAATAGTATGTAGCAAATCCTTGTCAATATTCATAGATGTTACTCTTAAAAGGTTAGTAAGAGAATCTACACTAATGGGCAAAGCTGATCTTGGGGCCTGTGGACCACCACCTTCTATTTGATGACTTTGTTGAGCATCTGTATAGAGGAAGTGCAAATATTGATAGGGAGCAAAATAGAGATCCTTCAAAAACAACATAGCAAACGGTGATTCGCAGCAAAGGTAGCGAAACAAAACAATTTTAAAAAAGTGATAAGTGAGCCAACAAATAGGTTTCACCCTTTGGTCTCAGCATAAAAAAGGGAAACAAAGTAAAGAGATTTGGGGAAAGTGAGCCACACACACGGTTAAGGATTTGTATTTGAGTTATATGGGTTTGGTTTTTTTGAGGTTGGGAAATTTTAAAATTAGTTTGAATGGGTGGTAGATTTGGTTAAAGTTTAATTTATTTTTCATCTAGACACAAGTTTGAGTCTTTATAGTAACACAAATTTAAATATTTGAAATTTTATTAATAATTAATTTTTTATATATTAATCAATGTAAAACATAATATTATATTATTTAATTTATTATATATATAAATGACACAAATTATATGTTATAATTTGATATATATTACAAAGTTTGTATAATTAATTATCAATATAATTTTATAAAAAGTATGATAATACTGATAAAATTAATAACTGTATTCATATAAATAAAATTTACTATAAGCTTACATATAAAACATATTAATATATATATGTAGGATATTTTAATATCTCATATACATACATATCTATATTAACTTATAAAGTTATATCAATTAAAGAATATAACTTGTAGTTTCATATTAATACAATAAGTTATATTGTTTTTGTTAATAATATAGGTTTATATATATATATATATATATAGCTATGATTCTAATTTGTATACATAGATATAATAAACTTATATATTTTAAATATATTATATTAATAAGTTTATTATATATCTATCTTCTTAATTCATATACATATTAAGTAATTAATATTAAAACGTATATAAAGTATTATTGTTTTTTGTTTAATTTATTATTATATCTTATCATGTAGTTTTATAAAATTAAAAAATTTATTTTGTTCTTTTTATCAATTTTTTAATGTTATAAAATTAATGAATTTAGAACTATTAATTTATAATTTATGATTCAATAAAGTTTTCAAAAATGTAAAATAATAAGTAAAGGAAAACATATTTAAATTTTTAAATATTATAAACTTTAATATGTATATATTTACTTTTATTAATATCTATTTTTATAAAGGATTAATAAAATTGATAAAAAGTTTAAAATATTTTAAGTTAAAAAATTTTAAAAATAGTGTTACCAACAGAATTTTCCAATTGAATGTTCTGTTGGAAAATTTCCGTTGGTATAGCTTTTTCCAATGAAAAATTTTGTTAGAAACTTTAGCAGGCTTTAAATTTTTTTTGGGTCCTTAAACTTTCAAACAAATTTCTAACTGATAATTTTCCATTGAAAAATTCCAACGAAAATCTGTTGGAAATTTCGTAAAAAAATTTGGTAGGACAATTTTTTTTGGCACTAAAAAAATCTCCAATACAATATTTTCATTGGAAATCCATTGGAAATCTATAAAAAAAATCACAACAATTTTTGTTAGGATTCTGTTAGAAATCCGTTAGAAATTTCCCACAAAATTTTTTCTGTCGGAAAAAATCTATGTTCTTGTAGTGCTCATATATTTATATTTTTTTAAAAGCTTAAATCTACTATTATTGTTACTTAGATTAGACTTTCATTTGCTTTCTATATATACATATATTCTATCTCACTAAATCTATTATTTTATAATTAAATATTTATCTATCTTTCATTTACAGCATTATATATTTTTACCTATATTTTCCTGATCTAAAAAAACACATAATGTAATCTTTCCTTAATATATTTATTTTATTCTATTTAAGCTAAGTAGATTTTAGACAACATATTTTTAACTAAAAAGGTGGGCAAGCCCTAATAAACTATTTGTCCAGTAGTTTTTTATGATAATAAGACATTTCCACTCATTTATGTCTAACTTTACTACTTAAATGGGTAGGACACACTCAAAAGCAAATATCAAAACTCATAAGAATAAAGATCTACAATTGAGCCACAAAATAGAAGCTTTTTAGTCAGATAACTAAAGGAGTTAGTTAGATAAAATTCAAAAGTGAAGTTGGTTGGTTCAAGCAGATTGTGAGACAGAGAATAATTAATCGATCAAGAGACGTTGTTAGTCAACTGAGAGTTTACTACCAGAAACTGGTTATAGAGACAAAGACGAGTTAATCGACTAAGAAGCATTATTAGTCGACTAAGAGCTCATTGTCTGAAGTTAGGATCAGAAGACAAAAACGACTTAATCGACTAAGAAGCAAGTTAGTCGACTAAGAGCATTCTATTTGAAAATTTGAATTTGAATGCTATAAGATAGATTAACGGCTAGAATTGTCTCCAAATTATTTCTAACAGTCTAAATCTGTCAAACATCCATTAAACTTGATTTTCCAAGTATATAAGACACTCCCAACGGTAATGAATTAGTTTTTGAAGGCTTCCAAGATTAAAAGGAGCTCAAAATAGGAAAAACTCTCTCCATACTTTCTATACTTCGCTCCAATCCTCGTAATAGAATTAAGACTTTATACCATTTAGATCAGGTTAGTGATCATAGGTACTCTTTTATTTTTACTCTTTTTAATTACTTAAAGTGTGTGAGTCACTCTAAGGGGATTGATCAAGCTTGGGTTAGCTTGATTGAGTGTGTAGTTTCTAACTTAGCCTAGAAAATTTAGTTTTAGGTTTAGTTGATCCTGAGAAAAACCATTATTAAAAGTTGTGGATGAGCTTGTGAAAAGCCATTTTAAAAGCTTAGTGAAAGCTTGAAAATTTCTCCGTTTATAGTGATTTAGTTTGAAAAATCCTTGGTTGAACAATTAAGGTAGTGGATGTAGGTCTTTGACCAAACCACAATAAATCTTTGTGTATTGTCTGCCGTGTTTTTTTTTTCATTTCATTGTTTGTTAAATCATTTTTTCATCTTGCATTTAGCTTCTCATTATTGTTCTTTAACTTGCTCTCAATTAAAAGTCAATCCAAGTGCTATTCACCCCCCTCTAACACATTTATTTAGGACCAACAAGTGATATAAGAGCCTATCCCTCATTCTTAAGGCTTAACATCCTAAGGGAGATCCAAATGGCTCTTAAAAAATCTATAGTTACTGAAAGACAGTTCACAAATAGATCCCCTTTGTTTGATGGTTCGAACTACCCTTATTGGAGCACTAGAATGTCAATTTATATAAGGGCAATAGATTATGAAATGTGGGATATCATCACTGATGGACCATTCATTCCCTTGACCATAAATGGAATGACAAAAGAAATAATTCTTAAGCCAAGGGCTGAATGGATTGAAGCTGAAACCAAAAAGGTTCAGACAAACTTTAAGGTAATAAATACTTTACATTATGCCTTAACTTCCAATGAGTTTAACAAAGTATCAAACTGTACCACAACTAAACAAGTGTGGGACAAACTTAAAATTATTCATGAAGGGACTTCTCAAGTTAAGGAGTCCAAAATAGCTCTCTTAACTTACAACTATGAGATGTTTAAAATGGAACATGGTGAAGATATCACTAGTATGCTCGATAAGTTCACTAACATCATTAATAAACTCAATTAGCTAGGCAAACCAATTCCTAAATATGAAATTATCAAAAGGCTTCTTAGAAGCCTATCTAAAAATTGAAAGCCAAAAGTAATTGCTATTTTTGAAGTTAAGGACTTAAATGTCATCACTCTTGATGAAATTTGTGGATCTCTTCTTACTCATGAGTTGGAACTTCAAGAAGAGGAAGAAGAAGACAAGAGAGAAGCAAAAGAAAAGAAGAAAAACATTTCCTTAAAAGTAAGTATTCTTGAAGAAGGATTAAATAATTTATCATGTAATGATGATGAAGACTTAGCTATGGGAGTAAGAAGTTTCAAAAAACTTATGAGACAAATAGACAAGAGATTGGCTAAGAAAGAGTACACAAGAGATCAAGATTCTTCATGGAAAACCAAAAATAAAAATGAGTCCAACAAGAAGGAAGAGGTTATATGCTTTGAATGCAAGAAGCTTAGACACTTCAACTCAGAATGCCCTTTGCTGAAGGAAAAAACTCCCAAGAAAAATAAAAAATCGAAGAAGGCAATGATGGCTGCAACCTGGTTTGACAGTAATGTTTCAAGCTCAGATATTGAAAAAGAGAAAGTGGAAGAAAGAAAAAATTTATGTCTGATGGCAAGAGATGATGAATCCAAGGTATGTTTTACTCCTTGTGATATTTCTATTGAATGTCTTTATGATAAGTTTGAAAAACTTGCTTCAAAATACAAGGCTTTAAAAAGAAAGACTTTATCTCTTAAGAATGATTTAGAAAAGATAAAACATGATTTCTGATCTGTTTTTGACAAAGAAATTTTCTTCAAACTGAAATTGAACATTCAAAAACAGATTATGAAATTCTAATATTAGAATTAGAAAATAGAATTGAAGTTTTGCAAAAAGTTATTGATGAAAATGCTACTTTTAAGAGTATGAGAAAAAAAACATCAAGAAGAAACGCATACTTTAAGAAAAATTCTAATAATGTCTCTTCTAGATGTTATATTTGTGATAAACTTAGTCATTTATCTTATAATTGTTATAGAAAAAGAAGCACATAGAAAACAAAAAGGATTTGGCTTCCAAAAGGATCCTATGTAGTAACTAACCTTTAAGGACCTATCAAGGTAGGGGTACTTGTTAAGAAAAACTAAAAATCTGTCTTGCAGTTTGAGCCTTACTAAGAAGACATAAGTACAAGAGCTCAACTGAAGGAGAAGCAACCATGGTACATGGACAGTGGCTATTCAAGACACATTACAGGAAATAAAATGTTGTTTGCTCAACTAGACAAGAAAAAGGGAGGTATTGTATCGTTTGGAGATGACTCGAAAGGTAGAATTCATGGTATAGGAACTGTTAGTAAAAATTCTCAAGCTCAAATTAGTCATGCATTGCTTGTTAAAGGTTTGAAATATAATTTATTAAGTATTAGTCAATTGTGTGATAAACGCTTTAAGATAGGTTTTGATTCATATAAAGGTGAAGTGAAAGACATTAATACCAACAAAATTTCATTCGTAGGAAATAGAATAAAAAATATGTATGTTATATTTCTTGAAGATCTTAAGCTTAATTGTGAAACATGTCTCCTGGAAAATGATGGAAATGATAGTTGGTTATGATATAGGAGACTTGGACATGTGAGCATGCATACCATCTCAAAATTGATGAGAAAAAATTTGGATATTGGATTGCCTAAACTTATAGTTAAGAAAGATCAAATTTGTGATGCTTACCAACAAGGTAAACAAGTTAAAACATCCTTCAAAACCAAGAAGATTGTTTCAACCTCTAAACCTCTTGAACTGTTCCATATTGATTTATTTGGTCCAATTAACACAACTAGCTTAAGAGGCAAATCATATGGCTTTGTGATAGTTGATGACTACTCTAGGTATACTTGGGTCTATGTCCTTGCTCATAAAAATGATATCTACTTACATTTATAAATCATTGTAAAAGGGTTCAAAATGAAAAAAGACTTGTCATAGTTAGCATTAGAAGTGATCAAGGAGGTGAGTTCAAAGGAGATGAGTTTGAAAACTTTTGTAATGAAAGAAGGTTAGATCATAATTTCTCTGCACCTAAAACACCTCAAGAAAATGGGATTGTACGAAGAAAAAATTGAACCTTAAAAGAAATGGCTTGAACCTTAAAAGAAATGGCTTGAACTATGATTTGTGAAAACAATCTACCAAAGTACTTTTGGGCAGCTGTCAATATAACATCTTACATTCTTAATAGAGTATCAATAAGGGCCATGATATCAAAAACCCTATATGAACTGTACACAGATAGAAAAATAAATATTTCTCACTTTAAGAGTTTTGGCTGCAAATGCTTTGTATTGAACAATGGAAAATATTCTCTTGGAAAGTTTGATGCTAAGAGTGATAAGGCAATATTTCTAGGATATGCATTGAACTCAAAAGCTTATAAGGTTTTTGACAAAAGAACTTTAACAATTGAAGAGTCCATTCATGTAGTTTTTGATGTATCTAATGCCTTGCAAAAGAAAGTTCTTGTTGATGAAAATGATGCAGAGGACTTTGAAAGACAAATGAAAGAAATGAGCCTAGAAAATAAGAAAAATAGTGAAAAAAAGACCTTTGGAAGAGAAGTAGAACCTCCACTTTTAGAAACTTTGCAAAGAACTGAAAATCAACACATTGATCTTCCAAAGAGCTAGAAGTATATCAAAGATCATTCATAAGAGCAGATCATTAGTGATCTTTCACAAGGAGTCAAAACCAAAAAAGGAATTAGGGAAACATGTGAATTCTTAGCTTTCATTTCACAAATCGAGCCTAAAAGCTTTGAAAAGGCAAAAAAAGAAGAAAGCTAGATATTGGCCATGCAAGAAGAACTTGAACAATTTGAAAGAAATGGAGAGTGGACATTGGTTTTTAGGCCATTAAATCACCCAGTTGTTAACACTAAGTGGGTGTTTAGAAATAAGGTGGATGAGCAAGGTAATGTTATTAGAAATAAAGCTAGGTTAGTGGCTTAAGGATATAACCAAGAAGAAGGCATTGACTATGATGAAACATTTGCTCCTATTGCTAGGATAGAAGCCATAAGATTATTGCTTGCATTTACATATTTCATGAACTTCAAATTATTTCAAATAGATGTTAAAAATGCATTTTTAAATGGATTTATTCAAGAAGAAGTCTATGTTAAACAACCCCCTGGATTTGAGGACTTTGAAAAACTTGATTATGTTTTCAAATTACATAAGGCTTTATATGGACTAAAAGAAGCTGCAAGAGCTTGGTATGAAAGACTCTCAAAATTTTTAGTTGAAAAAAGGTATATTAAAGAAAGTATTGATACAACATTGTTTATTAAGAAATGCTTGAATGATTTAATTATAGTTCAAATTTATGTGGATGATATTGTATTTAGTGCTAGTAATAAGGCTTTGTGCAAGAACTTTGTTGAAGAAATGCAGGGTGAATTCGAAATGAGCATGATGGGTGAATTGAAATTCTTTCTTGGCCTTCAAATCAAACAAAGTGAGGAGGGCATCTTTATTAATCAAGAAAGATACATTCAAGACATACTGAAAATGTTTGATATGCTGAAGCTGAAATCAATCAGCACACCAATGAGTCCCTCTACAAAACTTGATACTGATGAGAGAGGAAAAAGTGTTGATCAAAAACTCTATAGTAGTATAATTGGTTCTTTGCTTTATTTAACTACTAGCGGACCTGATTTCAATTTAGTGTATGCTTGTGTGCACGGTTTCAATCTCAACCCAAAGAGTCACACTTAACTGCAGTAAAAAGAATCTTTAGGTACCATTTAGACACACAAAATTTAGGATTATGGTAACCTAGAGAGACATCTTTCAATCCCATTATATATTTAGATGTAGATTTTGTTGAAAGAAAAATAGATAAAAAGAGCACTAATGGTACATGTCAATTTCTAAGAGATATGCTTATGTCTTGGTCAAGTAATAAACAAAACTCTGCTGCACTCTCTAGAGCTGAAGCTGAATATATTTCCTTAGGTAGTTGCTGTGCTCAGATTTTATGGATTAAACAACAATTAAAAAATTTTGGAGTGACCATGCATAATATACTAATATTTTGTAATAACATAAATGCAATCAATATCTCAAAAAATCCAGTTCAGCACTTAAGAACAAAGCACATTAAGATTATGCATCAGTTTGTTAGAGACCATGTGCTTAAGGGAAGCATTAAGATTGAGTTTGTCAACACCTTACATTAATTGGTTGATATATTTACCAAACCCTTAAATAAGGAAAGATTCTATGAAATTAGGAGAAATCTAGGAATGGCTAGCATTCAAGAGCTTTAAGTAAATTTTCGAGCATATTTCTTATAAGATAGTGTACACTTAGTTGATTAAGAGCATCACTTAACCAACTAAAAGTATTATATTTCTTTTAATGAAAGAACTAGTCAGATAAGGGTAAAACTTGGTCAATTAAGAAGCTAAAATAAAAGTAATAAAATTTAAAGAGAATAGAGGTAGTTTATCGAGTGAAGAAAAAGAAGAGGAAAAACCCTTTAACTAAAAAAAAAATGAGAGGCAAAACTTTGAATTTTGAAAAAGAGGGTAAGTGACCACATTTAAATAAGGGGTTCTTGACGGTTTTAAAGTAGAATAAACTCTCTCAACTCATTCTCTCCTCATTCTCTCTTATCTAAAATTGATCCCTTAAACCGAAACCTCATTTCCTCAAACTCTTAAAACCCTAAATCTGAACTGAAAAAAATCGATGGCTAAATCTTCTCTACCTAAAGATATCTTGGAAAAGAAGAAGGACAAATGGCCCATGGAAGAAAGTCCACCATTTGAAATTCAGAAGAAAAAGAAAAAACATGAGTCAGCTTTTATGATTGAGAAAGTTGGGAAGAAACAAAAAGAAAAAGAACAGAAATTAGAGAAAAAGAAGGAAAAAGGAAAATTCTAGACAAAAGGTAACCCTCCATCCTCAAAATTTAGAAATAAGATTCATGAGGATAGATTTAGAAAAATTGAAAATGCTCCTATTTCTTATGGGAAATACTTTGACTAGGACAACTTTAATGAACTTCCTGAAATTAAGGAGGGTTTATTGGATTATTTTGAAGATATAAAATTAAAGAAATTGAGTTTTTTTAAAAATAGAACCTATAGTGCCAATCTTGTAAAGGAATTCTATGCTAGTATTGCACTGGATGAGAATAAACTTGATGACCCTAAAGATTTTATGGAAGATGGTCTGAACGTTTTTCTAAATGGAAAGCAATTTGTAGTCACAATCGTTGATTTAGGAAATCTACTCCATATAGAGTGCAATGAGGGAGAGTTTGAAATTCGTAAGGATCATGATCCCTCATCTCTATGGGAAATAATCACAAAGAAAAAGGAGAGATACTTTTCTAAAAGTTATACAAGCCTTATTAAAAGTTCACAAATCAAGATCTTGCACTATTTTATAGTTGCATCAATCCATGGAAGAAATGGTAGCTTTAACTCCATAAGCTTTCAAGATATGTGGTTGATGGAGCATGTTTTAAATGGCACTTTTCTCAAGTTAGGAAGATTCATGATAGAGAGAATGAAAGGAATATGTCAGGTTGAAAAAGTAAATTTAGCCTATGAAAATTTGATCTCATTTCTTGTGAAAAAAAAAAGAAAATTTGGGCCAACAGATATGAGTTGGATCAGGTGAAAAGTAGAGATCAGGCCATTTATCTAGGAAGTCTATCAAAGATGAGGTATAAACTAGATGGAGACAAGTTTCGCAAGACTCCCAAAGATACTCCGAGAGGTGAGTAAGCCACCCTTACTCAAACAAAGACAACTCCCTCACAAATATCAAATGAAATGTTTTGAACATACTGACGAGAATTGCTGGGAAACTCACTGACCAGTCTGTAAGAATTGACAAAATTGAAGAAAATCTACAAAAGCTAGGAAATTTGATGAAAAACAAAAAGAAATCACCTTCTAGTCCTACACCTAAACATTTTCCTGCAGCACCAAGTCTAGTTCCAGCAATACAAGCTAGTGAAAGTTTTGACTTCCAAGCTGAAGGAGATGCATCAGAATCTGGTCTTGTAAGAAAATCATTTACCTCTGTACCTAAAAATGAAGAAGAATCTAATGAAGGGACTAAAGTAATAGGATCCTTTAATGACAACTCCCCACCACATGATGAACCATAGGTAGAGAAACCATCTCCTACCAACTCTAAAGAAATTTTAATCATGGATGTCTTCCATCAAATGGTCAAAGGTGAACAAGCTGAAAGAAAAGTAGCAAAGAACAAAGCTTAGAAGTCGACATCAGTAAGAGATTCCCCTGAATCGGTTCTCACCACCAAAAAAAGTGAACCTACTAATAAAGAACAAGGATAAGCAGCTACATCTACCAAAGCTAAATCCTAACCAACTCGTAAATGTAGAGAGACAATGGCCACCAGGACAAAGTTCGTCAAGAGGAGAAAGTCTTCAAGATTGGCAAACAAAGCCAAACCCCTAGCTAAAACTTTCACCTATGATCTAATACAAGTTTCAGACACTTCTCATACTAAATCTTCATCACAAAAAGCCTCACCTATCTTTTCTCCAAATCCCTTAGTGTTCATTGTGGAACAGATGAATCAACACCCTCAGACTCCTTTTAAGTCTACACCTTAGTGTTCAATTTTTTTTTGCAATGACAAAAAAGGGGAGATAACTTATGGTGAAGCAACCTTAGGGGGAGAAAGTAGAAGGAATCTAGGGAAGATAAGTTAGGATAGAAGTACTTTTTAAAGAAAATCTAGGAACTTAATTCTGATGATGCTAGGTTTTTTATATTTGGGACAATATGTTACTTTAACTACTGATGGATTGATTTCAATTGTTGATGAATTGTTTATGACATTTAAATGCTAAGAACTTATTTCTATTATGCCTTTGTGTTTAATGAATTGATGATAGTTGATTGTGGAATAAAGGTGGCATATTGATAAGATGCTGATGATAGTTAGTTACACTCTTGATAATATTTTGTTTATTTATTACTAATTGCTCTGTTAACATAAATAAAGGCACTCTGTTAAGATGTCTGAATCCATATTTTTTAAGAGATAGAGAAAAGCTTACTGATTTGGATAATAAAATAACTTAAAAAGATCATGCATACATTAAAGGGGAGCACACATTTAAGGGGAGAAATTACTAATTTTGTGCAGTACAAAAAAAAATAATAGACACTGTGCTATTAATTAAGGAATGTTTTGTCATCATCAAAAAAGGGGGAGATTATTGCTCCATTAATTTTTGATGATAATAAAACATTCCCACTCATTTATGTCTAACTTTACTACTTGAGTGTGCTGGATAAAAATGTATGTCATTAATAAATTAATCACTCAAAAGCAAATATCAAAACTCATAAGAATAAAGAGCTACAATTGAGCCACAAAATAGAAGCCTCTTAGTTAGATAACTAAGGGAGTTAGATAAAATTCAAAAGTGAAGTTGGCGGGTTCAAACAGATTGTGAGACAGAGAACACTTAATCGACCAAGAGACATTGTTAGTCAACTAAGAGCTTGCTACTAGAAACTGAGTTCAGAGACAGAGACGAGTTAATCGACAAAGAAGTATTGTTAGTCGACTAAGAGCTCACTGCCTGAAGTTGGGATTAGAAGACAGAAATGACTTAATTGACTAAGAAGCATGTTAGTCGACTAAAAGTATTCTATCTGAAAATTTGAATTTGAATGCTATAAGATAGATTAACGGCTAGAACTATCTCCAAACAGTTTTCAATAGTCTAAATCTACAAAACATCCATCAGAGTTGATTTTACAAGTATATAAGGCACTCCTAACGGTAATGAATTAGTTTTTGAAGGCTTCCAAGATCAAAAAAAGATCAAAATAGTAAAAACTCTCTCTATACATTTTGCACTTCACTCCAATCCTTATAATAGAATTAAACACTTCACTTTGTACCATTTATATCAAGTTAGTGATCATAGGTCCTCTTTTATTTCTATTTTCCTTGATTACTTAGAGTGTGCAAGTCACTCTAAGGGGATTGATCAAGCTTGGGTTAGCTTGATTGAGTGTATAGGTTCCAATTCAGCCTAAAAAAGTTAATTTTGAGTTTTGGTTGATCTCGAGAAAAACCATTATTCAAGGTTGTCGTTAAGGCTGCAAAAAGCCATTGTAAAAGCTTAGTGGAAGCTTGAGAATTTCACCATTTATAGTGATTTAGTTTAGAAAATCCTTGGATGAACAATTAAGGTAGTGGATGTAGGTCTTTGATCGAGCCATTATAAATCTTTGTGTATTGTTTGTCCTATTTTATTTTTCATTTCATTCTTTGTTAAATCATTTCTTCATCTTGCATTTAGTTTTTCATCATTGATCTTTAACTTGCCTCCAATTAAAAGTCAATCTAAGTGAGAGCTAAAAAGTGCTATTCACCCTACTCTAGCACATTTATTTGGGATCAACATAAACCCATCCATGGCAGATCCACACAAATTAAAAGAAAAAGGCTATACCTTTCTAGGCTAGGAGCAGCCCACGAGAAAGAAGTCTGAACCTGCAACAGTAAACCAAGCTTTGGCTTTAGACTGCCTTAAAGTGATGTCGCTTGGCATGGCAAAGAATGGCTTTCCTGGATGCTTAAACTAGTGTCATTTCTTTCCCTTTCCCTTCGATTAGAACCCTAAGTATAAAACCTATTTTTCCTCTTTTTTCTCTTCATTTCCCCTTTTCTTTTCTCTCTCTAATCGGTGACTGCTCTTTCCTCTCTTTAGAATCCACACTAACCGAAACCTTTCCTCACTCTTGCTAAATCCAAACCCCAAAACCCAGACCCTACCTCTCTTTTTTGCTAATCAAAGGAATTGCCAAATCCTATATCCCCTAAACCCAATGAATATCCAAAAGAAAAAACTTCCCCATTGTCTCATTTGTTTTCTTTTCTTCTTTTTTTTGCTGTTTTTACTAATTTTTTTTGTTTTCAGATTGTGGATTTTTGGTTGTGGTTGTCTGCAGCTAATACTAAAAGCTAGGGTTTTTTTTTCTCTAAGGATTTTTGTTGCTAGGTTTTCTCTGAAATTCCTCACCTTTTTGTATAGAAAATTTTTCTTTTTATATGTGCCAGGGATTTGTAAATCCTTTAATTTTTGGCTCTATCAGTCGTTGAATGCATTCCACAGCTGGTGGAGCAATAAGGTGGCCTTTTTTAAGGTGTCAAGGCACTCCTCGCAGAGGCTTGGTACATTTTCTATTTTTTTGGCTCCTTTCAATTATAGGCCAAGCCAGCTAGCCAATTTCCAGGTTGTTCTTATTGTTTCTAGAATGTTCCTGAGTTGATTTGGTTTTAATCCTTGATTTGTTAATTTTAATTATGTTTTATTTTTTGATCTATTTTAGCTTAACTCTGGCTACATGGGCTTGTTTTTGCTAACCAACTTAGGCATTTAATTTGATATTTTGACCCCAACAAACCTTTACTATAGACTCAACAAACTTAAAGTTGTTGAAGACCAAGGAAATCCAAATTTCAATTATAGGCTTGATATTGACCCATAATAAACAAAAATAATGCAAACATAAATAAAAATCAAATCAAATCAAATTGAATTGAAAATAACAATAAGAGAAAAATAAAATCAAACTAAGGTAATAATAATCAAATTTAAAATAGATAAATAATAATATTAAAATTTAAAAAATAGTGTCTATAGTTGCATCTTTTTCCACATTCCTGAAATCAGAAATAATGCAAAGACGTAGACACTATGTTCAACCTAGTTATCCAAATCCTCATTCGAAACTTTTTTGAAAAAGATAAACAACTCCTTATCGGAGGCTTTACAACTTTAAAATCAGTTTGAAAAATAAAAAAACTCTTCATCTAAGGCTTAAACAACTTTAAAATCAGATTAAAAAATAAACAACTCCTTATTTAAGGCTTAAACAACATTAAAATTAGTTTGAAAAATAAACAACTCCTCATAGGCTTAAACAATTTTAAAATCAATTCAAAAAATAAACAACTCCTCATCCGAGGCTCCATAACTTTAAAAATAACTTTAAAAAATAAACAACTCCTTATCTGAGGCGTAGACAACTTTAAAATCATTTTGAAAATAAAACAACTCTTCATCCGAGGCTCCACAACTTTAAAATCATTTGGAAAAATAGACAACTCCTTATCCGAGGCTCTACAACTTTAAAATTAATTTTGAAAAACATAAACAACTCTTCATCCGGTCTCCACAACTTTAAAAACAATTCAAAAAAATAAACAACTCCTCATATGAGGTTTAAACAACTTTAAAAATACTTTAAAATATAAACAACTCCTCATCTAAGGCTTAGACAACTTTAAAAACATTTTGAAAAATAAGCAACATCTAGGTGTTTTTAATTAAAATGATTATCCCAAGGTTTTAAAGATGACTATTTAGGATCTTAATGGTTCTCATTAGTCTTGATTCATGGTGTATTAGGATCCTTTCATTGGTCAATGGGGAATGAACCATATGGGCCTCCCTTTCTTATCCCTTTAATTCATTGCTTGTGGTCGTTTGCATCTTCATTAACCACATAGCTGATAATCTTTTTCATCTTTTACTATTTGCATATTCCATTCCCTTGTTGTTCCTTTATTTATTTTCTCATCATATTGCTAAACTCCATTTATTTTTCTGATTAACTCTGATTCTCTTTCAAAGTAAAGCCATGTCTTTCTTAGCTTTTCAAGTTTTTTATTAGATATCATTCAAATTTTTATGACAAATGTAATGCACCCATGTTTCCTCTATTGGTGGAATGAAAATAAGAGCAATAATAATATAGCTGGAGAGAAGGTTATTTTACATTCAAAATATGGGAGGTTTTACAATCAAGCATAGTGACAAAGAACGTTGGTTAAAGGTGA
This sequence comes from Theobroma umbraticum, assembly GCF_002168275.2. NCBI lineage: Eukaryota > Viridiplantae > Streptophyta > Magnoliopsida > Malvales > Malvaceae > Theobroma > Theobroma umbraticum. Next base: position 467,186 of record NW_018397286.1, read on the forward strand.
AATTCAATTCAATTAAAAAAAGGGTACATTTCTTTCTTAATGATTGTTCAGATGGGAATGGACAGTGGTCTGAGATCTTCTTTTGAACCAAACACAAGTGACAACTCCAATACCTTTATCTGAACATCTCATATTTTGACTTTACCCCATTCATGTCAAACCTTTGTTGTTCTTTAGTACTGGATTGTTCTTCATGTCTAGACCGCCCTTTCGGGTTTTTGCCCTAAACATCTTTTTTGGATTCGAGCTGCCCTTTCAGGTTTTCAACATGAATCCCTCTTCTTCTTTTTTTCTTTTTTTTTCTTTTTTTCTTCCTTTTTTTTAGGCATACTATTTCTTGATAGCATTAGCATTTACTAAGTTTGGAAGCTTTCCCCCATCCATTTTTGTTAAAATTAGTGCTTTTTTGAAAATGGCTTTTTTACCATAAATGGTCCTTCTTAATTTGGTGCCCATTTCCTATGAGGATCATGATGGTTTGGAACGATTCTTTTCAGTACTAACTCTCTTTTTTGGAACTACCAAATATGCATTTTCTTGCCATATGCTCTCATCATTCTCCTTTGATACAACTTACCATGGCAAAGTGCTATTAGCCTTTTTTTCTTTTATAAGATTCAATTGTTCATAGCAAGCATAAACCCATTCAGCTTCCTTTAGCTCCACTTTTTTAAGAACTCTCAAAGAAGGAATTTCCACCTTAATTGGCAATACTACTTCCATCTTATATACCAATGAGAATGGTGTTGCTCTAATAGAAGTTCACACTACTGTACGATATGCATGTAAGGCAAAGGGCAACTTCTTGTGCCAATCCTTGTACACATTAGTCGTCTTTTCAATTATCTTTTTAATGTTTTTGTTGGTTACTTCTACGGCTTCATTCATCTTTGGGCAATAAGGTGCCAAATTATGATGCTTGATTTTGAACTTAGTACAGACTTTTTCATCAAAGAACCATTGAGATTGCAGGCATTATCCATGATTATCCTTTTTGGAAGTCCATAGTGGCATATTATCTCTTTTTTGATGAATTTACATACCACTTTCTAAGTTACACTAGTAAAAGAGGTTATTCCACCCATTTCTGAAAAAATCAATTATCACCAGGATAAACTGATGTCCATTTGATGCCTTTGGGGTTATTAATCTAATCACAGCCATGCCATACATACAAAAAGGCTATGGTGATGTCAACACATGCAATGAACTTTTAGGGGTATGGATTTTATCAACATATAACTAGCATTTGTGAAATTTTCAAGCAAAGTTTATGCAATCCATTTCAAATGTAAGCTAATAATATCTTGCCCTCATAATTTACCCAACTAACATATGCCCACTTACGTGTGTTCCATAAATTCCTTTATCAAGTTCTTTCACTATTCTCTGGGCTTCAGTCGAATCCACACATGTCAAAAGCACTTGATCTCTACCTTTCTTGTACCGAATGTCTTCATCCAAGAAAAAACTCATTGCCATTTTTTTGATGGTTTCTTATCATTTTTTGAAATCTGGTCCGAATACTATTGGTATTTGAGGTATTGCACAATATCATGGCACCATGGTTTCCCATTAGCTTCATCTTTTACACTTGAGCAGTGAGTTGGGCATTCTCAAAGATTTATCATAATGGGCTGAATTTTGACACTAGTACCAACTTTGAACATTGCTGCCAATGTGGCTAATGCATTAGCCATTTGGTTTTCTTCCTGAGGTAAGTGAGTGAAATGGATCTCATCAAAATTTTCAATAAGCTTTGTAACAAATATTTAATACCGAACTAACTTTAAATCGCGTGTTTCCCATTCTCCTCGCAACTGGTATATAAGCAAAGTAGAATCCTCATACACTCTTAATTTGTGAATCTTCCTCTCAATTGCTGCTTGAAGACCCATGACACAAGCCTCATACTTAGGCACATTATTAGTGCAGTAGAAATTAAGTTTGGCTATGATTAGATAATGGTTTGCCTCTAGAGATACCAATACCACCCCTATGCCATGTCCCAAGGCATTCAAAGCTCTATCGAAGAACATCTTCCAATTCTTATCTGTAACGACATCTTCCCTTGATCATTACCGACATCCGAGACTTGCGAGTAAACCCGCCAAATCCTGAACCAGCCTGAGGTAAACTTTCGGACAATTTAAACTCAACTTACAAATTTTAGTACAATAGTTCGCTTAAACCAAATAAGCACAATATTTTAATCATGACTTTTAGATACTAATAGTTAAGTTTGATAGCTCCACAACATGTTCAATGTAATATGCGATAATCATTACACAACCTCAAGTTTTGACAAATACATTTTCACAAGCTATCACTCATCATAAGCTTGACTCAGAGTGGAAGGCTAAGAGATGCCATTACCTACATTGCAGCAAGTCTCGATGTGCTAAGCAATGCACTTGAGCTAGTTACTTATCTGCAAAAGGAAATGAAGGGGGTGAGTCTCACAGACTCAGTGATCATCAACCCCGTGAGTAGTGCATAGATGGGAAACAAGCGCAAGGTAGAAAATTTGCATAATAAAATTATGAGAATGTGTATGCAAACCACTTAACTTGAAAAGGGAGTTTGTGCCTTATATGTAAATCAAATAAGTTAATGCACGATAATCATTTAAATCAGATATAAAACCAATACAAGAAAAGATCCCTACTGTTGAAATCATTTAGCGGCAAATCAGTATGAGTGCAAGATTTTCCATCTTTAAATTCATTCAAAAACTTTACTCAAACTAGTTTGCCATAAACACGCACGCTCTCGTGAAAAACAACATTAACAAACTTATATGCAAATCTATAAATCATCTCGTATGCAAGAAGTTAAATCCAATGTCATCATATAAGCAAGGGAACTGTGGAAAAACAGTTATTTCTCACCATGCAAAAAACTACGTGTATGAAAACCCAAAGAGATATCACTCTCGAGTAAGAATAGAATAATACAACTCGTGGACCCACTTCCACGTAATAACATTCAGGAGCTCCACTCCACCGGATCCCCACAGCCATGGCAATCTCAACGATGTTGGCCGACATCAGAGAATCAAGTGGACGCAATTGTGAATATCACTTATGGCCTAGCCACATATAACAACCCGTGGCCTTGCCATGTATATCACAAACTATGGCCCCAGCCACGTCAACACTCATGGGTGACCCAAAGGTTCTCTAGCTAGAGCTCACTTGTGCACAAGGGTCACACTTAATCGAAATGATAACTGACCTACTTTCAAATCTCTTAGTTTAATAAAACCATTTAAAGGTCAAATCAGATTTTCAAAAGATCATTCCAAATCATTTATAAAATACCGATCATTGTAGTGTCCTAAAACCCTTCTTTGTATCACTTTGCAATGTAAAACCTTTTTGCATAAGGGTTAGATATCAAATCAGTATGGTGAGTATGAAATTCATTCATGAATGCACATCACACAATCAATCAGGCACATTTTTGACACAAATTATATTGAAGAGCTTGTTTCCCGATTTTAAAATCCTTTACGTATATAACTTGTATATATTTATATAGTCAAAACACATTTCAAATACTTTGGCATTCACAAACTCCTAGAATATCTACTAGCTCATGCTTCCCACAAACTTGCATATAAAATAAATCATTACATATAGATAAATATATATATATATATATACACACATAATTATAAGATTATTTTTAAATGGACACCCCCTACTCACCTCACAATAGTGAGATACTATGTCGCTATTGACTTAAGCACGTATCTAGCTAATTTCTACTCACCGATCTCTTGTTACCTTCTACGGCATGCCACCACGACAGCTCTACTTACTATACTCTTCCTAGCATCCATTCAAACCCAATTTATTTAATTGTACTTATAAATGGCAACATATCAACCAACAATCCTCAACTAAATCTCATTGTTTTGTCAACAATACTCTCAAAAATTTATCACACAATTCATACACTTTGACCAACCAAAGTTTATACAACACAAATAGTCCCTTTGCGTACCACAAATGTAATTCACAACTTCTTCACTTCTAATATTACCTTTGCTACCACAAACACAATCAATCAATATACATCTCATTTTTCCTTTTTACTTAGGATTTCAAAACTAAAACACTTACCCATTACTCATTTAGCTCCAAAATCACCATGGACTCTAAAATCTACTTACATGCATGCCTCGAGTCCTTTGAATCCTTGTGGGTTCTTGCTACCACAAACAAAGTCACACTTTAAAATTGATTTACAAAGCATGTATTTCATGAAAAATGAAAATCTCTTCACTTACCTTGTCTCGGGGTTTACTAAGCCAACCTTTCCATTCCTTTTTTTTTCTTCTTCTTCTTTTCTTCATTTTTCTCTTTTCTTTCTTTCTTCCTTTCCTCTCCTTTCCTCCTTTCTCCTTGGTAGTGGACGGATCTCTCAAGGCAGAGCCTTGAAAATACCTTTGGTTTTCCCCATTTTGTGCTTACATGGGCGGATTGCCCAAGAATTCATGCTTTTTACTTTCCTTTCCTCCCTTTTCTCTTTATTCTCTTAACCTTTCTCCCAAGGTTGCATGTATTATTGGCATGTTTCTTTCCTCTTTTATGTGACAAAAGCACAAGGCAAAAGCCTTGAAAAGTTTGCCACCCGTCAAACGCATTTTCCATACCTTTTTCCGTTCTTATTTTTCTTATTTCTTTATTTATCCCTTATTCTCATTGGACCAACTCCATCCCCACTCACATTTCATGCACACATTACCTCTTTTGCTCATTGGTCCAAAATCTATCCCATTTAACATCAAATATTAAGAATTGCGCATAAGTCTTCAACTTTTTCTTATTTACCATGCGACCCTCTAAACTTTCATGCTTAATAATTTAGTCCATCCAACACTTCTTAAATTCTAATTTTTTTTCTATTTTTCCTCCCTTTACATGTGTACAAATATAATATAAGGTTTGTACCCCATCAACGTGTCGTCATAATATTTAAATATATACTTACCCGCTTGTGCTTTATTTAATAAAGGCACGCAGGTCTCACTAATGTCGTTTTTCTTTCGAATTTCTTCTTACTTCTTCTCCCCCACATAATTAGTAATATAATCCTCCTCCATGACTAATCTCAACAATAATTAAAATATTAATATTTTAATATTATTTTATGAATAAAATATTATTTTATTCTAAAACATTCTTTTCGGCTATTACCGCCCTTTGGCACTTAAGTTTTCATCAATTGACGCTCTGTCTTGTCGATTGGGTCTTACTGATTTCTATACGAGAATACGGGATGTTACATTATCTTGTTCAGATTTCTCTTCACTTATTTGGCATACTGACATCAGGTCCTGATTAGGAAACTCAAACTTCATTGGTTCATAGTCATCCTCCGCCATTTTCGCTAAAAAATCAACAATCGCACTTCTTTTGATAGTTTTTTGAGAAACGTATACAATATCGTACTCAGATAACAAAACCTGCTGTTTACCACTTTCCTTGATAAGGACGACTTTTGAAAGATATATTTAATTTTGCTTTGAGCTAGGTTGTATGATATAGCATATACTGTCAAAGTCGATGCACCATCCAAGCCAATGCACAACACATATTTTCCAACGAGGAATACTTGGACTCATAATCAGTGAACTTTTTGCTTAAGTAATAAACAGCTCTTTCCTTCTTACCTGTTTCATCGTTCTATCCTAACACACATCCCATGGATCCTTCATTTACTATTAGATATAGAATGACAAGGCTTCCAACTACGGGTGATACCACTACTGGTGGATTTAGGAAATATTCCTTAACTTTGTCAAAAATAATATGGTACTCTTCATTCCATGCCCCGAGATCGTGTTTCCAAATAAGATTGAAAATCGGATTGCATTTGGAAGTGAGTTGTGATATGAATCGAGCTATGTATTTCAATCTTCCCAAAAACCTCTAACTACCTTTAGCATCTTGAGAGGGGGTAAATTACGGATTGCTTGAATCTTATCTAGGTCAACTTCTATTCCTCTTTCACTGACAATAAAACCAAAAAGTTTCTTGGGAGCGACATCGAAAGTGCACTTTGTCGGATATAGCCTAAGGTGAAATTTTCACAACCTCTCAAATAACTTTTCGAGATTGATTGCTTGATCTTCCACTCTGCAGGCCTTCACAATCATATCATCCACATACACTTTTACTCCCTTATGCATCATGTCATAGAAAAGAGTCACCATGGCCTATTGATAAGTTGCCCCGACATTTTCCAAACCAAATGGCATTACCTTATAACAAAAGGTTCCCCACTAGTTATAAAAGTAGTCTTTTCTTTATCTGCTAGTGCCATCTTAATTTGGTTATGTCTTGAGAAGCCATCCATGAATGAAAACCCAAAATGGCAGGCAGTGTTGTCAACAAAGGTATCGATGTGGGGTAAAAGAAAATTATCTTTAAACTTGCTCTATTTAGATCTCAATAATCCACACACATTCTTACTTTTCCATCTTACGTACTAAGACACTGTTTGTAACCCATTATGGATATCTAGCCACTTCTAAAAATCCTATATCAAATTGTTTTTTCACCTCTTCTTTAATTTTCAACAACATTTTAGGTTTCATTCTTCTCAACTTCTACTTAATTAGATTGCATTCTAGTTTCAAAGGTGATTTATAGCTACAATGTCTGTGCTAAGTCTTAGCATGTCTTGGTAAAACCATGCAAACACGTCCACATATTCATGAAAGAGTTTTATTAATTTTCTTTTTTTGAATGGTGGCAATATGATACCAATTTTAACCTTTTTCTTATTCTTTTCATCTCTCAAGTTAATTATTTCTAGGGGCTCTTGATGTGGGACAATTTGTTTTTCTTCCTGCTTTACTAACCTTAACAAGTTCGGGATAAATCAAAATCTTCCACATTTTCTGTACTATCAAGTTCACTAACACATGTGCCTTTTTCAAAGTCGACCTTGAGACCATTGTCGTTACCATCTTCACATTCATTATTTGGATCCCAGGCAGGTAGATGAAATTAAAGAATGTAGGGCTATGGTAAACACAAAAGATTAACTTAAGGAAAAGAAAAGAATGAGAATGAAAATGATGTAATTGAGAGGAAATATGAGAAATGCATTGCGCATGTCATTTTATTAAAATGATATATGATAAAAAGCCCTTTATACATAAGATTTCCAATGATTTTGGGCATAAGCATGGATGTTCAATCAACATTACTTTGAAAAAGAGCCATAAGTGAATGGTAAACTCACGGTAGTCTAGCTGCTCAACTTTAGTTTGGGTGGTTCGATGTATGTGGTAGGGATCTCTTCCTCATTTCTTGGCTGCTTTTCATTTTCCTCCATGGTCCATATTGACAACTTGGAAAAAGCATCACTTAGAGCTAGCACGTACACTTGGCCATTTGCAGTGAATATTCCAAGAACAATGCAAAATCTAGACTGAAATGTTTCATAAAGGTGGGGAAATGTCATTCTTTCAGTTTCCAATTCAAATCCCTTAAATTTAGCCAACCTCTTCCTTCGTCTTTCAGCTATCATTCCTTCCCTTTCCTTTCATTGGCTTGTATCCAAAACCAAACCTTTCTTCACTCTTGATAGCTCGTATTGGCCTTTCGATGCCTTGCAGTCCAATCCTACCATTGCACGACACCCTTTCCTTATTATCTAGTTAACTGCCATCTTGGTGGTTTTGGATAACCTTGGAATGGGTAGTAAGGTTCCCTTTCCCATGTAAGTGGTGTTGACAAATTCAAAAGATCGGAATGAACATTGAAGTACTTTTTTTACGGCTTATACATAAGGAGTATCTGTCAGTTTGCTTATGAGTAGGTTTTCTTCCTCGTTAATGCATATGATCCTTCTATCCACTATGAACTTGACCTTTTGATAAAGAGATAAGGGTATAGCTTCAGCCATGTGAATCCATGGCCATCCCAACAAGTAATTATAAAAAGAGGCAATGTCCGTAACTTGGAATTCTATAGTGAAGGTACAAGGACCAATGTTTATGCGCATCTCAATATCTCCCACCACTTCTCTTCTTGTTCCATCAAAGGCTCTCACAATCATCTGGTTTTTCCTCATGTAAGGCATGTTGATTGGTAAATGGGTCAAAGTTCTCATAGGTGTCATGTTCAAGGATGAACCATTATTAAGTAGCACCTTTATAATAGTATAACTTTTGCATTTAATGATGATATGCAAGACCTTGTAGTTTCCTCGACCTTCGAAAAAGATTTCCTCATCCTTAAAAGATAAGATATTGCCTACTAAGATATTCCCCACAATGTAGTCTAAGTTTTCCTTTAACATGTCATGATCAATAATAATTCTTTTTTATAGAATTATTTTAGTTCAATTTTGTTATTAAATAATAGCTAAGTCCACAATTTTCAATTATCATTTACTTGTTTTGAGTTGTTTTTATAATTAGTTTATTTTTAAGCAAGTTAATTCAATTTATGTTATTTCTTTTAATTTGATTGTTATTTAT
>NW_018397286.1:475791-477373 GCF_002168275.2 Theobroma umbraticum
ACTCTAGGTTAGTAATTCAACCTATTGAGAATAAGTTGAGGAAGAGAGGTAAGATTTAGATGAAGTGCAAACGATATTGTAATCCTAGGCTTGTTTGAATTGATGTTTACTCAAGTTATTATTATTTTGATTTTTTCTAGTTAGTTTAAATTTTAGTTAATTAGTTTTAGTTAATTAATTAAATTTTGAGTGTGTGGATAAGATTAATTTGTTCTAATTTTAGTATTTAGTAAAATTTAGATTAATTCTTTGTGGAATCGATATGCTATTTGCTAATATACTGTCTATTCAATACATATACTTGCATAGTAGAATTTTAACTGACAATCAACATATGCCTGATTCAGAATCTTCATTAAGGAATTCCTATCCGGTTCAAAACTACAGAGCAAAGACAGTAGTGAAATATGAGCAGGCAACTTGTTCAACTATTCAACCACATTATATTCACTATGTTTGATAAACTTCAAGAACTCAAGAGCTTTCTTTTCTATCATTGATCCTTTAGGGCCATCTGTTGGTTATTGGGATTGCGTTTTATCTTCACCCCAACTTTGCTCTTTTTGTTTTCCTTTCTTTTTTCTTAAGATTCTCCAAAACTTCTGGTGCATAATAGCATCCACTACGGGGTAATTCCTCCAACACCAGTTATATTTGCACCTTTTTCCTAGGGTACAATTGTCTTTTTCCCCATATTTGAAACTTGTATGTTGCAATTATAATTCCAAAGAACAGCTTTTTCATTTTTGTAAGAGAAAAGTTTAAGGACTTCAATGGTGATTTTTGCAAGCACTTTGTCTTCAACTTGTTTTGGCTTTTCTTAAATTTTAAGAACCTTACCTTAATCAAGCCTTGCACCTTGTGTTTAAAGGTTGTATATTCTTAATCGAATGACCTTCAATTCCATAGTGATAATCACAATAAGCGGTAGCACCATACCATCTTGGAAATGGAGGTTTTAATGGCTTTATTGATAAGGGTGTCATTACATGATTTGAAACCAACTGTGTGAAAAGTTCAGCGTATGATATCAAAATTGGGTCAAATTGCACCTTATCTTGCCTATTCCGCCATCCTCTTAATTCATTGGTTGTATTGCTAGGGGAAGTTGCAAGTTTTATGGTTGAAGCTAAAACAGGTGTGGGAGCAAGTTGGTGAATATTTGCATGGTAGGGTGCATTTGAATAGGAGCATATGGATAAAGGTTAGGTAAGGCATTTGGCATTGATGGGGATAGGTATAGACTTGGAGAAGTATTATTCACTATTGGGTAATAAGGGTATGGAGACCCCATATTATGGTTGTCTTGAAGAAATGGCTTGAGTTTCCTTTTTTTTCTTTTTAAAAGTATTCCCTTTCTTCATGATTGTTGTCTCACATCTTTCCATTTTGTCTTGCTTTATAGCACTATCGATCATTTCCCCTGAAATAACCATATCAGCAAAGTTCTTTATAGCAGTACCAACCAACCTTTCGTAGTAAGGTGTTCGCAAGGTATTGACAAACATCACGGTAGTCTCCTTTTCAGTCAAAGGCGGTTGAACTTGAGTAGCCATATTCCTCCACCTTTGGGGATATTCTT
>NW_018397286.1:477656-482833 GCF_002168275.2 Theobroma umbraticum
TCATGTGCATATGCAGCCATTCTCCTATAATACATAGTGATATGCATAACTAGGTATTTGATGCCATCATATTTTTCAAAGTTAGGAATTTTGAATTTTGGAGGGATGACCACATTTGGCACAAGAAAAAGCTCTATTGCATCCATGGAACAATACCTACCCATCCTTTTTACCATGCATAACCTTTCTTCCAGCAGGTCGTACTTCTGATGGGTGTCAAGGTTGTCTTTTGATTCAGAAGACTCACACTTAAATTTTTCCTGTTCCTTTAGATTATCCAAATCAGGCCTAGAGATAGGATTCGAAAGACTCAATCCTCTAATCGACATTGGTTGAACATAGGTCGAAGGTGGTCCCACAGCCAAAGACATTTCAAAGAATGGATACGAGCCTACTTTCGACATGAGGACTTGAGGGTTTTTCACTTGTGGCAGGGTAAATCTTGATAAGTATGCAGGCTCTACATGAGTATCTGAAGGTTGTATCTCTTTTAGAGTACTTGAACTTCCTATCACTCGCTTTCCTTTATCAGTGGACATAATTTCCAATATTTTAGTCAATTTGCCCATTATCTCCTTTAGCTTATTCTTAATCTTATCCATTCTTTCTGAGTGTTTGTGCCCCATGACTTTTTAGGGGGCTCTCGTGTTGTATCTGTGAAGGATTCATTTCTCTAGAATTTTGTTATTTCTGATCATTTTCATAAGTTAGAATTTTATTAGTTGATTAAATAAATTCTAACAAATACATATTATTTCTTTTCATGCCTTTGTTAAAATGAATAACGCAATTGTAATGCAAATGAAAAATATTGGCCATTCAACAACAATTATCATAAGAAATCCATATTCATAAAATTGAATATCTAATTATAACCATGTTCATTTATTTACATCATTGCTTTCAAAAAGAACAATCGACTCTGTCATACTAGTCTTACACCACCCTAAAATGATTGATCAGATGCTCACTTAACTTTTCCTTCGAAAGAATCTCTTGCCTTAGATTTTTTGTCTTGTTTACCATTTTTCTAGCCTTCAAAGCTACTTCTCTCATCTACCTTATTATCCACTCTATTTCAACTTCCTTCTTTTGAAGATTTTGTTTGCACAAGTCACCTTTTTCCCTCATTTGAAAATATTCCTGCCTAACAGCTTCATATTGTCCCTTATAACCTTCCATAGTTGTCTCCATTAAGTTGCAATCGTTCCTCAGCCCTTGTATGGTTTGCTCTTGTCATTGTACTTTGTTTCACAAAATACCATTAATGTCTTTTATCTCTTGAATTCTGATCATCAAGGAAGAATTTGTTGCATTTGGACCTTCAAACTTCTTTTTCCACTCATCTTGCTCTTCTAAGGCCATTCTTCATTTTCTTGTTGTTTCTTTCCTCACTTCTTCTAGCTCAGCTTCGTATCTTCATTTCATTTTCGTCAATTCTTTCTCAAGCTTCGTTTTAGCCAATTCACTCTCTAAGAGGACATCTTGGGGCTCTAGTTTAACTAAGAGTTTTAATGCATTTTTTAGGGGACATACAACATCCTACACCCTCTAACCATGCCATGCTAGATATCTCGTGGTAACCTTATTGATGAATCTTCCTTGATCTACTCTACTCGTTTTCTTCCAATCTTGTACAATTTCTTAGATTTTTTTTAAAGTTTCTAGCTCCTCGTATGTAAATTCTAACTCATTGAGCTGATGGGTCATGGGCAAAATTGCCTTCGTGCCATTTTCAGGGCATAACTAATTACCCCCTAAGGCCCCATTAGTGTTACCTATGGGTTATCCCCACACTTGTACCTCACTTGCATTCTAGGCATCCAAGGAACTCTCTAAGTCACCTTGACACTTATCAACTTTTAAGCTTGGCATCCACTCTTTTTTTTTCTTGCAAACCTGCCATTCACCTCTCACTAAAATTCAAGGACAAGGCAACTTGTAGACAAGAAGGGCTTTCAAATTTTATTCACTTTGCACTCAAAGTGACTTTTGATCCGTATAGTGAGAAGCTAAGCACACCTGATAAAACGCCTTCACCTTTGCGACAACAATAAGCTTAATGATAGTCTAGGCAAAAATAGAAGGACTCGGTTGATGTTGCTTGTCACTCTGGTCAAAAAATCTATGACTTATAATTTATACTTTTTACATAATATAGGGATTAATTGTAAAATTTAATGATTAAATTATTATTTGATTCACAAAAACATTAAAAAGTACTTCCTGTTATAACAATCATTAATCACCTTTTCTTGTTTTCAACCTTCTTAGCACTTAATTACAATATATAGAAAAGTTGTTTCTTCTTACATTACCAAAAAAAAAAAACAGATTTTTACCAACAGAATAATTTTTGTCAAAAAATACTAATAAAAGGCTGACGAAATAGCAATGGAACATTGACAAAAAGTACTAACGGAATCAATTCTGTCAAAACTCCATCGGCAGTACAATGGTGCACAATATTGTAAGATCACACTAAGTTTACCAATGGGCTATTGCCATTACCGATGGATAAAACTGACCAAATTAGCAACGGACGATTTGGTCGGAATTATAGTTATGTCACCAATGGAATTGTTGATGGAATCATTAACGGAGACGATTGGCATAACAAATAACTATATTGATGGAATCACCGATGAATCGCCGGCGAAAATTTTGTCGATGATTCCGTTGATAATTTAATTTAACATCTCGAGGCCCTTTATTTCCTCCCATTTCACCCTTTAACATTAAACTCCCTCTTCTCCCTCAACTCTCTGTCTCTTGGCCTCCCCTGCCTCCCGCCCCACCCTAATGACCTCTTGCCCCACACCGACAGTTGATGCAGCCCCTGCGGTAGTTGATTCCTCTTTCTCTTTTCATTTTGGGGCCTAGCCAATACCTTTTCTCTTCTCCCTCAATTTCAACTTTTTCAGAATTAGGGTTTTAAACCCTCATTTAAAAAGCTTCCAATCTCACATAAAACGCCATTACAATGATTCTTTAATTGATTGCACAAAATTTCCATACAAATTATTATTATTATTATTATTGTGGGTTTTGTCTGAATTTTGCCATTTTTTCTTTGTGGGTGTTATGAAGATGGTGGCACGGAGGAATGTGTTGAGGGATGAAGGGAGTGTTGCTACGGTGGAGCTGCTTTGAGGTTTTCTCGATCGTTTCTACCAGTTTGTTTTGTATCTACCGATTTTTTTTTCTTTGTTCTGCTTTGGGGTTATGTTTGATGCCTGGAGTTTTGAGATAAGCAAAAGCATGTGTACAAATAGTCTGATGCTTGGGAGTTGTGTTGGTTGATTGGTTTTGACTGCAGCTTTGATTGTCCTGCCTAGTTCTTCTCAGGTTTGATAAGCAAGAGCATGCATTTCTGCTTCAGTTTTCCATCTTGGCATTCTCCTTGATTGCTCTTTGTATGATTGTTTGTCTAGTTTGAATTTTGTTTGATTTTTGTATTGTTGATGTACAGTCTTTTGTTCTTGTGTCTGGTTTTGTGAGTTGTGGTCCAATGTGGTGATCTTTTTCTTTTTCTGGGTTTTTGAGTTTCGGGTTGTGAATATTCATTTTTGTTTGTCCAAGAAAGTCTTTTTCTGTGGTATATAATGAAATCCCTTTCTTTCAAAAATAAAAAATAAAAACAATGTGTTGTTAATTGTTAGGTTGTTTATGTTGACAATTATGTGCTGTTAATTAACTGCAAACAATTGGGATATTGTGCTATTAATTGGGATTTGATTTACAAACAATTTCTATCACTATTAATATTAGCAATGTGGAAAATGGAAAATGGAAACTTGATGAAACTTTATGAAAATAGGCTATTTGAATATTGATCTATGAAATACATCATCTAGATTGTATAAGTAAAATTATTTAACTTAATTAAGGTTTAGGGTAATTAAGCAATTAATTAAATGACTAAAGTTAGATTAATTTAAAATTAGTCAAATTAATTAAGGTTGCATTATAGCATAATTAAAGAATTTAACTAATCAAATTTATGAAAAATGTTTTAATTAGTTGCTTAGCAACGAATTAAAAATTTAAAATTAATTACGGGTTTAGTGAGTGAATTAAATAATTTAGTTAATTATTAAGTAATGGATTGTTTTATTATATAAGTAAATTAGAAATTAGTTAAATGACTAACATGATGCATAATATTATATTTGATTTAAATTAGGATTTAGGGAATTAATTAAATAATTTAAGTATATAAAAAATCATGTATTAAGTAATTAATCAATAAATTAAATTAGTACATTTAGAAAAATTAAAAATTTTTTTTTTGAAAGGCAAAAATTATTTAACTTACTCAAGGTTTAGAGTAAAGAATTAATTAAATGAGTAAATTTAATAAAAGTTGAAATTAGTTAAATTAATTAAGGTTGTAGTTTAGGGTAATTAAAGAATTTAACTAATCAAATAAATGAAATTTTTTTTTAATTTGTTATTTAGAAATGTATTAAATTAATAATATTAGCTAATTAAACAGTAGTTAAATTAATTAAGGTTTAATTTAAATTAATAAAATATTACTAAGCATTTTTAAAATCATTTAAATTATGAAAGATTTTAATAAATTAATATGCTGGTATCAAATGAAATTTTAATAATTTTAATATTTAAGTTGGATTTTGTTTTCAATTGATGTTTGCGCTGACATCTACTAACGTATTATTTAATTATACAATTAAATTAGAGTTTATGTATATAAATTAGTTAGCTAAATTAGTAATATTATTTAATTTTAAAAATATTTAGGGTTTAGTATTATAAGTAATTAAATAATTAATTAAATAAGTAATATTATATATTATTATACTTATTTCATGTATTCCTCTAATAGATTAAAGTTCTGTAGAATGAAGAGGTGCAAGTCACATTGTCACGGGGCGAGTCTTCAGACCACCCTTCGTGCGGTCTTGGGTTCAACCCTTATCCCGGTACTGAAACTCAAGTCAGCCTTTGTGCTTTAGCACTCGCCCAGCAAGCACCCAGCACTCCCACACGCAGCACACTGTCTTCATACACCCGCACTCGCACACAATGACTTTAAGCCGGCAAGCAAACTTGCATAAAAGGAAAAGGAGGAAAAGAGAGGAGAATGCTGAAAAAAGAAAAGCTGAACTTCTATTGAATGAATTACACAAAGTACAAGGGGTTATTTATAG
>NW_018397286.1:482933-497330 GCF_002168275.2 Theobroma umbraticum
GATAGACTGCCTACGCGCGGCCTCTGCGCACTAGCCTGCCAGCGCCCAAGCACACAGCCTGTGCGGGGGCCAGTCCCACCGAGGGGCCTAAGAGGGTGCCAGCCCACCAGACCCACTCTTTTGATGTATTGAGCTGCTGGAAATTTTAGCTTCCCTTCTAAATATTTAGGAAGGAAATATTTTGGAGGGAAATATTTGGGGGAAAATTGACTATAAATAACCCTTTTTACTTTGTGTAATTCATTCAATAGAAGTTCAGTTTTTCTTTTTCCATCATTCTCTTCTCTTTTCTTCCTTTCCCTTTTATGCAAGTTTGCTTGCCGGCTTAAAGCCATTGTGTGGATGTGTGAGTATTCCGACTGACCGAAAAATAGTGGGTTGCGTGTGGGTGTGCTGAGTGCTTGCTGGGCGGGTGCTGAGCATCAAGGCTGACTTGGGTTCTAGTACTGGGATAAGGGTTGAACCCAAGGCCGCACGGAGGGTGGTCTGAAGAATCACCTCGTGACAACATGACCTGGTTTGCAACTGAAAGTTATGTGGTATGTGTGAGTGAAATTTTATTTAATTTTCGTTCAAATTAAAATTTAGATTAATAATCTAAGCTTTAGTTTTAATATTAGATAAATAGAGGTTTGAAAAAGCTAGAGCCATATGCTTCTTATAGTGGCCAAAGAGATGCGTATCATAGCAATCTCATCAACTTTAGGCTAAAAAAAGTCCTTTTTCTTAAGATAATGAGGAATGCTATTGAATTGAGAAAAGATAACTCACTAGTTTTATATAATCAATGGCATTCTTTTGAATTATGTTAAAAAAAATGAATTTTTCTAAACTTAGAGTTGAAGTTGCTGTGATCTCTCCGGCTATTGGAGGAAGCCACAACTTTGGCTTTTACAGACTTCTCCAATATTAAAACTAAAGTTTATATTGTTAATTTAAATTTTAATTTGAGAAAAAAATAAGTTGTTGATAGAATTATCGACGAAAATTTTCATTGATAATACCGATAAAATATTTTGATAGATTTCTTTCATTATTGACTAAAGATTGACCAACAGATCAAATCTATTACTGACTGAATTGTGATGGAATACTTCTTGTGTAAATTACCTACTGAATATTTCGCAATTGCTGATGAAATTTTGACAAAAATTTTCATTATAATTTTTATCAATAATATATACCGACGAAATCTTTACTATTACTTGTAAAAATTTCCGATGATAATTTTTTTTTAGTGTTAAACTTCCAAGAATCAGGAATTCAAGATGGCAACAACAGACAAAGGATGGCATTTCACATTTTGTCTTCATTGGTGAAGACAAAACATGGATTAATAATTCAAGGGTGAGTTGCTTTGTTTCACATGGAACAGCCACGTGAACCCTATCTGCAACAATCAAGCATAGGACTTGTTCAATGCTTGGTTTTGTAGTAAACCAGTCCAGTGACATCTCTTAATTTCCTTCTTGAATAATGCATTCTGAGCCTTATAATTGTCCAGTAAAAACATATGTAATCAAGAAGCCAAGCAATTTAACAGCAGAAATGATCATACAACAGTAAGGAGACAGATGGTCTTGGAGGGTCTTGTTGGTCTCAGACTCCAGAGTTCTCCCAGTCTTGCAAGCAACAGAATCATGGGCATTGGCTCAGACATGTTTCCCAAGCCCTCCAAACAATAATTGAGAATCACTTCTCTCTCCCCCTCTCAACATCAATTGCATTGAAAATCTCCTGTATAAATACAATAATGTTTTAACACATTTCCAGTTCATCCATGAATGGGATATAAAGTTGTTATTTCTGCAATAAACAATGAGGCCTCCGCATTTCATCTTATTGTGTCTCCTCACAGCTGTTTTGTATCTTTTGTCTCCGTATAATGAATTTCCGAATCTTGCTTCTTCTCCTTCTTCAATCTTCCTTACAGGAAGGAGATCACTGAGGGGATTGAAGATGCCATTGCCTGATCACCAAAACAGGTATCTTAAATCAGAGGTAATAGCTAGTATATCCTTTAGGTTCTTGGGAAAATTTATTTCAGGATGGAAACTCGTTTGCAGATGTACCAATTATTATGTGAACAAAATAATTTTCACTACACATCCATGCAGGTGGCGGTTGACGTGGCTTTACAATCAGCAGCGACAGATTCCATGGCGCTCAGATATTCAAGGAGCCATAGCAATGACAATATGGAGGACCTCGTTTACTACATTGACTACCATGGAGTCACAACTCATCCAACCCCAACCCCAAAACATCCTAAGCCATAACTTGATGCCTTTGTTATGTCAAATCAATAGATGAATGTATAATTGAGCAGCAATAATTAGGCTAAAAATAGTTTTGCTTCCATCATGGAAGTCTTTAATTTTTTTTTTTTTAAAAAAAAGGGTTAAGGTCTGGTTTTGGCTTTCATAGTTATCTTCACTACTATGCATTTCAACTTTAATATAGACCGAGTGAATTTGTATTGAACGAGAGAAAACTATCTCTGGTTATAATGTAATAGACTCAATATTGTTTATTTACTGTGTTTGATTCAGTTATGTAATTACTTGAGCTGTAACTCATATTTCGACTTAATTTTTAAATTCTATTGATTAAAATTGCATTAGTTATTATTCGCTTTTTTAGGGGAAACTCAAGTTTATCCAAGTGAACATCATTACACCTCAGCCAGCTGAATTACAAGCATAGTCAGTGTGGCTTGTTCCATTCATTTCCCAATCCCAGGAGTTATTGTAAATAACTAGAATTTTAACTTTTCTTCTCCCAATGGCAAGATGACACTGAAAACAGCACACTGATGACTTGAGCTTGTCTCACCCAGTAACCTATATATCGACACTTGCCAGGTAACCTATAGAAAAGCATAAGATATGCGCCAAATTCTTTGACGGAACAACAAATGTCCAGATATCAGATAATGGCATCTCATCTAATACAGAGAAACCAGAAGCTTTTCTCTTGCTCATACAACCATTTGACAGTTCATTTACATCATATTAAACAAGTTAGCACTTGTACGTGAGCTCTCATCTCCAGTACGTCCTGTTCAGTCAAATCTGAAAGGACTACATCTATAGCAATGCACCCATCAGGCGAAACAGCACCATTTTAGCAGCCAGAAGCATAAAGACTATCCAATAATCAAAAGGTTTTACTAGGGCAGTTTAACCAATGAGGCTTAGGTGCAACAACTCTTTTCCCAGCCTTTGCCCAAAAATAGTCGCATAAACCCACAACTCACTCAGATAAAACTGGAAAAGGTCATCTACAGGAATTTTGTAGGTTAAAATCAATCTACATAAAAGATATAATTTTTGGATACATAAACTAGTTAATACATGATTTATAGAATTATATTTATGATTTGAAGTTGCCACAACTCCATCTAGTACTCATGTGTTAATATGCATACTTATAAATTATTACTAATAATTGATTATTCCAAGCCTTATATAAACCTTACCAATCACACTCATATAAAATGCGAAATAACTATCACAATCTCCCTCCATCTTTGATGACAAATCACAACATTACAATCCCATACCAAGATTTTAAAGTCCAACTTATTAACAATCACTCACATCTCACTCATTCAACTCTTTTATATTCTGGAAAGAATGTTGCTTTCGCAAAAGTTTGAAAAATCAAAAATATAAAAGCATGGAAAATAGAATTACGTGCCATGTGCATATTAAATCTAGTTCATGCAAAACCTTACGGGTCAACCTATAACTGAAAATAGCACTGCTGTCACCAGTCACGACAAGTACAATATAGTACAGGTTTCAGCTAACAAAAACAGAATAAGGTCAAATCAAATAAAAACAAAAGACACAAAATAAGGTAGAGTGTTCAGCAAGTCCATATCATATTTGCAAAATATAAGGAAGCAGAATAGGCAGCGCCAAAAACTTTCTACTTAGATTTTCATCACTTCATCTATCCCACTCCAAATCCAAAAGCTTCGGATTCACCTTTGATGAACTCCCCTCTATGCCTTTATGTGAACGATTGGTCAACCAATCCCAGCCAATGATGTGGGGCAATGCAAACTGTGCAAGACCAAAACAAGGAATAATTTCATGCTGCCCTTGACAAAACTACATAGGTTGCTCACCAAGTAATAGAGAAATCATGCCAAAAGTCATTCGCTTTTAAAACCACATGGCAAGGAAACAGTAAGTCCACCAGAATGGACCAACTCAAAATCACTGGCTAAAAGAAAACGAAGCTTATCATTAATCAACTTATCAGCTCAAAGAAGGTTTATAATCATTTGCTATAATCACCAGTATAATATTTCAGTCTGAACTAAATTCAAACGTTGGCATATCATGAAATTAAGAGAAATCTAACAAATCAACTTGACTTACATTCCATCATGGCAGTACAATAGTGTTAACTGTTATCTAGGAAAGAAAAAGGTAAAATAATGCTACTTATCAAAGAAATAAACCTATTAGACTAATTTAAGAGCTGCATAAGTCCCGCAGCTCTTAAACCCCATGCCTAGCATTGAATGACAAGAGTACTATCCTCTAACAAAAGTCAAATATCACATCTTTAATAATAGGCTGCAAAATATGTAGAGCATCAGGGGTTTTCTGAACTATACGTGTGTGTGAGTGTGTGTGTGCATGTAGCCTGCACATGCAAAAAGTATATTTTCTTTATGCATTTTCAGAATATTGAAAAAGGGCCTCTAGTCCTGATTCCTAATATGACTAATGAGGTAATTTACTGATTATCAGCCTAATCTCTCACAAATATTTAAACTCACACAGACACCCACAATCATTATTTACACTAATAGGATAAGAATTCCAGTTAAATCATGGAGACAGCAAGAAAGTTGAGTTAGTTATCATATCATACACTGCAAGCTGTCTTCAATACAGCAAATTCGGCTGTCGTGATAGGAACGTTAAACCGCTCATTGGATTTTAGAAGGTTGTTGGAAACAGCTGCAAAGAAATTGCAGAAAAAGTTAAAACTTACAGAGAACACTCTGACAAAGAAATAAGTTCAATACTAGTTACCATCTGTTGCCATTAAATTTTACGTTGTAGATTGCTTTGTTCATATATAAACTAATAATAGTTGCCTAGAATTTGGGAAACATAGTATAGGGGAGAAATACAAAAGAAAGAACTTTCAATTTGTTCTGCACTTTCAAAAAGTCTCTTATTACTCCAAAAGGTGTAGCAGAGCATTGCACAAGTACCTTTGGAGATGATGATCTACTACTCTTTCCATCATTGATTAATTTTTACATTTTAAAGGGAAGAATAATGCTTTTAACGAAATTCCCATACATATGGGTGATGAATGCCTAAATGACAAATATTGACAAATTATTGCAAAAATCATAAATGTGGTTAGACTTGCCTAAATGACATTTGAGGCCGTAACCAAGGTATTCAAGACAAAGGCCTTGCTTAAGTGCCTCCTCTAGGGGGATCTCAGTTGTGTTTTCACATCTCACCATGCCTGAACAACTACACATGCTTCTGGCTAGCCTTTTACTGCATAAGCAGCAATAAAAAGAGCATAAGAAGCAATTTTAGTTTGATAGCATTGTCCAATGACATATATGCAATACTCTTTTCTTTTCCCCATTTCAGAATACAAAAGAACACTGATTGCGAATCTGAAAGGACCCATCCCAAGATGACATCCAAGCCAACAGAGAATAAACTTTTCTTATTGTTGTGGAAAAGATTAGCCATAAGGCTTCCTTATCACCAAGATGACAAAGACATTTGGTCCAAGCAAATCTCAAAATTTCTCTATAACCTGAATATGAGTAGGAGCTCTAAACCCCTAGATGTATGTACATACATAATAGACGTTTCTGTTCCCATATATGTACCTATTTTCTGTCAATCAACCCTAACCCTTATCCTTTCAAGCAATCTTAGGAAAAGCTGTCACAAAGATTAATATTGTCCTACACAATTACGGCCCCACTTGATTCATAAACCTGTCAAGCCCAGATTTCTCACTGCATAAATTAACTCAGCACTCACCAACCTTTCAAAAATCCACCAAAATCTCCCTGCTCTCCTTTGGTAAAAATAATCATGAGATCAGGCATTCCAGGCAGCATGCTTTCATGCCTAGTATTTTGAGGATAGGTTCATTAAATGAAGCACTCCAGAAATCCCAGTCAAACCCAGCAGCCCTTCTTAAAGGGCAGTTTATACCAATTGTTTCATCCCACCCCTTGGCATGCCATTTTATTTTTGGGAATTTCTAAACACTTGTAGCACCAATCCCATTCAACTATCTGTAAACCTTCGATTCTTAGGAACCTGTTCCCAGCCACCCAACAGGAGCATTTTCATCTCTCTAAAACTAGTCAAGAGTTGGTCTGTCAGAAACAACCTACGGCTTGCTTCAGTTATAATTTCTGCTAAGACAAAGCAACATGGGCTAAAAAAATTAACTAGTCAAGAAACAATATGATATGGAAAAACAGAAAATCCATCAAGAGATTATGAACATGTATTCTTGTTCAGCCATTGAAATTGATTGACTGATTCACTACAATATTTTGGCTTAACAATAAGTTTTAAATACCTCTCATTGTGCCCCTTCCAGGCACACCAAGTTGCATGAACCAAATAATCCAAGAACAATAGGTTAGTGGTCTAGGGGCTGAGATCTCACCAAGATTAATCTAATTTCATAAAAAATCAACTCTTTAATGTTTGGAGGACATAGGTGATAACAAAAAGTTCCTATCCTGCTAAACTATAAATATCTGTTCTTTACAATAATGCTACTCTTTCTTGCAAAGAATTTTGGAAATAATGTCCAGCTCTTAAAAGACAAAAATTAGCAAAAATAAAACAAAATGTTGCTTCGAGAGAAAGCAATATTAAAGTTGAAAACAAAGCAAGTAATTAGAGATAGGTTACTTACTCAAAGAAATCATGTAGCCATTACCACCATCAAGTGCCTTAATATATAGCTTCTTGCTTACTTGACCAGCGTTACTGTAGCACAAATTATTTTGTCAACTTAAAACATTAAAAATAAAAAAGCTAGCATAATGCAAGCTATAGCTTTTTTTCAAAGCACACAAATGTGCACTAATAATTAATAGAAATTAGAGTTGCTTCCAACTAAAAATATATGGGGAAAAAACAAATGCGGAACCAGACCTTGATAGCATTGAAGGGTCATGGAAGAATTCAGACACATCATGAGCACCCATGCTAATCAAAGACCCAACCTCTGTTGGTGACAAAGCAAATCTCTGCAAAATGTTAAAGAAATCAATATGCTTAGCAACATAATAGGGGGAGGTCAAGAGCAGAGAGACAAGACAGAGACAAAGTGTATCATAGACAAAAATTCTCCAGTTAAATGCATGATAAATCTATGTATAATCTTTGTTTTTTCTTTTTGGGCTCAGTCAAAGTGAAAATCTATGTATAATCTCTTGATGCAGAAAAATGAAGTTTTCAGGGTTTAGGGCTTTACTTATCAATGCACTAAAAGTTTAATGAGGGAACAATTTGAAAACATTACCTGTCTCTTTTCCCAATCATACTTGCGCTCACCAACAGCAGGCCAGAAAGTCAACATCATAGCCCCACGGCGATCAAGTTTAAGGTTACCAGACTATTAACATGTGGCAAAATGAAAAGCAGCATTGGAGCCCTCAGCAAGATATATATGGTAATATTTACAAAGGTTGAGGGAGGCACACAAAAAAGAACTTTGAGAGAAAGAAAAATGTTAGTAATATTTAGGAAAAGGTGTAATGGAGGGGAATTCAAGCATACATCTATTTTACTGAAAGTTGGTAGAAGAGGAGTAACAGAGAATGCAGCTTTTCCCTTGTATACTGTATAAGGAGCAATCACGCGAGCGGTAGAATTTCCTGCAAGTTCATATGCGGAAAAGGACTTAAACAATCACAAACACAAGCCATAATTAGCCAATATAGGAAAACCAAATCCAAAGAAAAGAATGCATTAAAGACCTTTGGCAGCAGAATCATGTATCGAAGTTGAAATGGCCGCTCGGGATTCGAAAGCATGAGACCATAAAGCATCTCTAACATCACCCCCCTTCACAGATAGCAGTGTTTGGGAAGAAAGGTTCCTGCTTACAGTCAAAAACAATGCCCCAGTAAAAAAAATCAACTTGAAAAGGGTTCAGTGCCCATATCAAAGTCAGCAATCGGTTCTACTCAGTAATGAGATTTTTCCATGTAAAATTGAAAACCCATTGCCTGAAAATCAGAATTTACTTAGAAAGAATGCTCCTAACAACTTTAAACTGTTAAATAAATATGCAAAATTCACACTGCCCAAAAACCTGAACCGATGATTGAAACTATAAAAGAAAATGAGACCTAGGAACAGACAACTTCATTCTGCTAAGCACCATAAAATCTTAAAATGTCCCAAAGAGATTAAATTTTCAGCGAGAAATAAACCAGGAAAAAAATACCTGGAGCGCCATAATTTCATCATCTTTCTTGGATACTCTCTTAGTCTTAGAAGAGTGGAGAGAATGTTTTGCTCCGCAGACAGCTCGCCTTTGTTTTTGGGCGGCCATGTACTATACTTACTACTCCCGACAATGGGCCTTCGCTATGGCTCGAAGAGGAAGGCCATGACATGTCTCGCCCTACTCACGGTCCGATGTATTAAATTTACATTTTGATATATAAAGAAAATTTAGAAAATTAAAACTAATTTCTTAAAAATTTTAATTAATATTTTTTAATTATATTAAATTATCTTCTCGACAAGTAATTATTTTTTCGATAATCATGAAATGGTAAAATAAAAATACCAAACATAAACTAATATAATTAAGTAACCCAAAACCAAAAACCCTCTATTTAGTAAGATTTTGTACACTCCTTCCATAAGAATGACACATCCTAATTAGATTCATCTAACTTTCCTTTTTTATTACCTTATGCCCGCTAGGTTTGAGCAGTGTTGAGCAAATCGGATTGGATCAATTGAATCGAAAACAATGGTCTATTCAATTTGATTAGGGGGACAATTATCAAAAAATTAAATTGGTCAATAATTGATCAACTTTTTAATTAAATTTATTTTTTAAAAATTTTAAACAGATTAAATCAATTTTTTTGTTAATTTTATTTTTTCATTAAAATAATTGAAAGTTAGAAGGTTCAACCCCTTACACTCTTGATTATTAATTAAAACTCTAACCTTTTAATTAAGTACCTTTTTTTGTTATCTTTTTACCATATTTAATATATATTTAATGCTAAAATTCCATTGTTTAAAAAAATGTTAGGACTGAATCCGTAGGACTAGTTAAATTGAGAAATAGTGACACATTGATTCCTAAGTATTTTGTTAGGGAATAAACTATGTTCGGGTATTTAGAGGTAATGATCTTTTTTTCATTGTTTGATTTTAGGGAAAAAGGATTTGAGTTCTATTCTTTTAGATAAAGGAAGTGTATCAATCAATAAGTTAAATATTTAGATACACTTAAATTAATATATTTAAATATTTTTAAATAACACTTAAATAATTTCATTTAACTACCTCAATAAAGTGTATTAAGCAAACAACACATTATTTTTTTTCTTTTGTTGGTGGCAGCTGAATGGTTAAAAAAAAATAAAAATTTCTATCCATTTAAATATTTTTGTTGATTTTTGCCCAAACACTTGTGTATACCCTTTCCTCCAATTGAAATCCTTAGAACCCTCTTTCTTTTGTCACCGAAAAAGAAAAAGAAATTTGAATTTCTGACTTCCTTGATTCATAGCAACGAAAATCATCTCTCTCTCGCTCTCTTCAAATCACAATTTCTTAAAATCTCTTGAAAACTTCATTTGCCTCTAGGTTCTTCCCAATCATTTTCTCTTCTCTTCTCTCTTTCTCACTCTAGGGTTTTTGAATTTGAGAGAAATTTTGTAGTGATTGAGCGCGAAGATAGAGGTTCCATGGAATTGGTACAAGGTGGCACTAGATGCAAAGGGAGGACGACATGGTGAAAATCTCTCATTTTATTTAGGCCATTGAAGAACTGTTAATTGCTGTAAATCCTGTCAGTATGAAGTTTTTTTTCTTTTTTTTTTTGGGTTTATTTTGGTTTTGCTGAGTATGTTTGATAATTTGTTAGTATTTGGAATCAGTTTGCTAAATAGGTTTCATGTAAATCTTGTCCCCTTATATGAGCATGCTCAAACCAATTTGTTGATTTCTTGTTTACTTGTTTGAGCTCAA
This sequence comes from Theobroma umbraticum, assembly GCF_002168275.2. Lineage (NCBI taxonomy): Eukaryota > Viridiplantae > Streptophyta > Magnoliopsida > Malvales > Malvaceae > Theobroma > Theobroma umbraticum. The sequence goes on from NW_018397286.1 coordinate 493,196, forward strand.
TATACTATCTAAACAATATTATTATTCATTTTGTTGTGTGCTAGGTATTATAAGTATTAACTTATGAATTGGTTACATAGCCATATAGTTTTCTATTAAAAGTTCTAAGTTTATATCAATTTTCTTTTATGTTGTGTTCAAAACATAAATTTACAAAGGCGAATTTGAATTTAATCTAGTATATAAAATGATGAGGACAAAGACAAGAATCATTCAAAAATGATGAGGATCAATTTTTTTCTTCTTTTGGCTACATAGCTTATCAAGTTTATATTAGTAGATTTGTAGTCAATTCACTTGAAATTTATGCAGTTAGTTTGTTTATTAACTGTGTTCATTGTTTGGTTTTTTTTGGCTATCCTAAATCCTAAATCATTGTAATATCAATTTGCCAAAAATCTGTTCTAGTTTGAATGCTCTGTTGGCTTGACTTAGTTACCATTTTTCCATTCTCTATATGTATGTGCAAAACCTATTATCGCATATATGTGCAGACTTGTATGGACACCGAGCTCACTAGAATTTGTATCAGTTATGGCAACATTATTAGTGTCTCTGTGCTATTAAATTGTCTGGAAATGATCTCCTTTTCTCTAGCCTTCTGCGTTTTTGGATAAGTGTTAAAATACATGGTTGTTAAAATGAGAATCTGAAAAAAAAAAAATGGAAAAGGAGAAAACTAAAGCACTGAGGTAAGGATGATGAAAAAGTGACATCCTTTGGGTTCTGACTACTTTAATTTATCAAATCTTAATGGGCTAATTTCTCAAATTAGTTTCATCCAATCTTTTGGGATTGATTTTTAATGGCTTTGGTATAAGTGATTTGATGGATTTAAGGGTGGAAAAAAAGACTGCTTGTTGTCTTTGCTTTTTCATGTTGTGAGGTTTTTTAATTCTTGGTATTTGAATAATATTTGATCTTTTTGTTTCTAGAAGTATGCAGAAGCAATCCATCTTAATAGTTGTCAGCATTTGGGGTTGAATTATAGTTTATAAAGATTTACAAGTATAATTTGAAAATTTTTTGTTATTGGTATTACATTAATTATGATAAGTACATAATTTTTCTATAATTCTTGAAAATATATTTTAGTGCTAATTATTGATATAATTAATTGCATTATGCAAGATTTACTTTAATTTGGATATACCTATCTTGAAATAAAGATTTATCTATTTTTCTAATTCACTAGAACTTGACTTTATAGGCAAATGATGTGGTATTTTGTGGGCGAATCCTAATGTTTGTAGCACATTTCTTTCCATTGTCTGAACATTCAGGTAGTCATTTCTATTTAGGCTCACTTTGTTCTTCGATTGTTATTAGTTCTCCTTTCTTTGTGAGCTCAAATAATGCTTTGCAACCGTGAATATAAAGGAGTTTTTAACACATCAAACGAGACAAAATATGAGAAGGACCCACCTGAAGGTGAATTCTAGTTAACTCCATTTTCCTACTTTTCTAGTTTGCATTTACTTGTGAAGTGTTTGTATTTTCTAGTCAGCATCAATTTTAATTTACATGCTTTTTTCAGGCATTTCTGCTAATTTCAACTTTTATAAAATCTTTTGGAGTTTACTGATTAGTTATGCCACTTTGAACTTTTGGAAATGGATGTTCATTTTCTCTTAGTCTCCTAGAAAATAGTTGGGGAGGAGATCTGCTTTTTCTTGACAAATTTTGAAAAAGATTTTAGTTTCCTATTTTCACAAACTTAAGACCCTGCAAGGATACAAGTACCAACTCACTTGACTAGGTAATTACTGCTTAACATAGATTCATCATCTTTCCTTCTACATAGTTATATCATTTGCATCATTTGCTAAAGTTTATTAAAAGCACCAAATGCCAGCAGTCACTTAGTTCCCCTATTGCCATGTATGCGATAATCAAAACCTATTTCATTATGAACATAATCAAACCTCTGTTATCAGCAACAAAAAAGAATTCAAGACTAGGGACTTAAGTATATATATAAGTTCAAGCACTTATAAGATGGATTATATTTGTTATCATAACCTTTGTAAGAGTGTTAATGTAGGACATTTGTCAAATTCATTGATTCTCTTCTCACGTAGATCATTTACTTGTTGCTGCTATATTTCTTGAGTGTGCTTGCTTTCCAAATTTCACAAAGATCTTGTAAAGTGATAACTCTATTATATAGAGCTATCATAGGCATCTTTGGAGCTTTAATTTTGCTAAGTCTTCTAGTTTTTTTAATCCTAAGGTAGTTTCTAGTTTTCTTTTTAGAAATAATTTAACTTATGTGATGTCAAGTTCCATTTATGCAAGTTTAACTTAATTTTTTGTCAAAAGTTTCTGAATTCAGCCTCTGATTATTTAATCCCTTAATGTTGAAGGACATGCAAAGACTTGGAGCATGAATGCAGAGGAGGGTTCAAGTGGGCTCAAAAGTAATTGAACATGCTGAAGTTTTTAGGGCATAAATTGAGCTATAGATGTTCGATCGAAGTGAATCTTGAACCAATGGAAAGCCAAGAGGATGAGCTACAACTTTGATGTTTAGTACTTGGCTCAAATCAAAAGGAATCATGACCAAAAATGAAGTTGAAAGTGAGATCCATAGCAGCTCTGCACTAAGCAGCTTGAAGGAGAAAAACATGAAAACAGAACCTCCAGCGTTGCAGCAGCAAGTTTCCAGCGCTGCAGCGTTGTCCAAGTCAGACAGATTTTCGCTACAGCAAGTTTTCATTTTCGTTGCAGCAAGGTACAAGGCAAATCATGTCAGAAGGATTTTCGCTGCAGCGAAAAAGAGGTTGTTTGCAATGCCAAGTTAGGAACAAATTCGCTACAGTGAAATTCCATTCTCACTGCTACAGGAACACGTCAGATAATGAATATTCCTGCATGAGTTTTTAGGTCAAGCTGAAAAAAGAGGGGGTATACATAGGAAGTTTTGCGCTGAGAAAAAAGAGGATTTGGAGAGACCATTTTGGGCAAAAGGAGGCAAGAACAAAAACGAAAAAAGAAGAGGAATCAAGAGCTGGAGGATCCAAAAGCTATAACAGAACATTTTCTCACTCTAGATTTGATTCTCTCTCTCTAACTCTTTTTGTAGAACAATGTTTTTGTTTGTTGAAATGTATTCTTTCCTTTTGAACATGTTGAACTAGAGTTTTTAATCTAGGATTATGGTGGATGCTATTGTGTAGTTGGAATCCTTTGGATTCTTTCTTTACTTGTTTTAATGAGAATATCAATGTTTATTCAAATTTATGCTTATTGTTTCATTTGTTACTTGATCACTAGTAAATTGAGTATAGGGTTTTAGATGATGCTTGAGAAGGACTAGTTAAAAAGACCCAAATTTGAGTAATGTATGTTCATCCCATATTAAGAAATTAAGTGGGTGATTATTTAATAGGATAAACATATACTTATTAATCATACATAGTCACTAGGTCCTAAACTTAGTGAACTTAGCTTTAGTGAATGTTCTATAGACATATAGATAGTTAATGAAGCTAGGTAATTGTGTGATAACTCGACGGAGTACCATGCATGCTTAGGGAACCTAAACTAACATTGATTCTCATAAAAAGTAGATAGTTGATTGATCTTGTATCCTTACAAAGCAATAGCTGAAACTATAGTCCTAGGTCTTAATTATATTGTTTCCTTACTATACATTTAACTTGCAATCCTTAGGTTAAAGTAAACTTTTAGAGTAAATTTTATTTCACTTTTAACAACTTGTTCCTCTTGTTATTTGGATAAAACTTAGTTTGTTACAATTTTAGTAATTAGTAACAAATAGTAAATCAATTCCTCGAGGGATCAACAACTCTATTTATCACTATATTACTTGTTGCAACCATGTGCATTTGTGCATAATCCTTGTATTTCACATTTAAATTTTGAGCACAATCCATATCAAGTAAAAGATTTATTTATTTAAAAACAAGCAACAAGTTTTTGGCGCCGTTGCCGGAGAGTTGTTTTTTATTTTTGTGCTAATATTAATACTAAGCAAGCTAGTCTTAATTCAAGCTTTATTTTTCCTTGTTTTTAGGTACGCAAAACCATCATTATATGAGAAGAGTACGGAGCTTGGAATGGGTTTTACGTGATACGAAAATAGGGGAAACTTTTCAAAGATTACTTAGAC
>NW_018397286.1:497340-498425 GCF_002168275.2 Theobroma umbraticum
AGACGGTGAGCAAGTTGAAAACATGGCTGGAAATTAGAGAGAACAACACATGCAGGAGCATGAAGTAGTAGATAATAGATCTTTAAGAGATTATGCAGTCCCTTTGGTACAAGGTCTTCATTCAAGTATCCGGAAGCCATCAATTCAAGCTAACAACTTTGAGATCAAGCAGGCTATTATCCAAATGATACAAACATCAGCTCAATTTAGAGGCTTGCCCAATGATGACCCCAACGTGTATATTGCTAATTTTTTGGAGATTTGTGACACTTTCAAGCAGAATGGGGTCATTGACGATGCTATACGACTACAGTTGTTCCTTTCTCGTTACGAGATAAGGCAAAAGTGTGGTTGAACTCCCATCCCATTGGCTCCATCACTACTTGGGATGACCTTGCACAGAAGTTTCTAGCCAAGTTTTTTCCCCCCATGAAGACAGCAAAGATAAGGAACGACATCATTTCTTTCACGTAGTTGGATTTCGAGTTTTTATACGAAGCATGGGAGAGGTATAAAGACTTGCTTTGAAGATGTCCACACCACAGCCTCCCCAAGTGGTTGCAAGTGCGGACCTTCTACAATGGCTTGCTAAATCCCATCCGGACTACCATCAATGTAGTGCTGGAGGTTTTGTTTCCATATTTTTCTCCTTCAAACTACCTAGTATAGAGCTACTATGAACCTCACTTTCAACTTCATTTTTGGCCATGATTCTTTCTGATGTGGGCCAAGTGCTAAACATCAAAGTTGTAGTTCATCCTCTTAGATTTTCATTGGTTCAAGATTCACCTCGATCGGATATCTAAAGCTCAATTTTTGTCTTAAACACTTCGGCATGTTTGATTATTTTTGAGCCCACTTGCACCCTCCTTTGCATTCATGCTCCAAGTCTTTGCATGTCCTTCAACATTGAGGAATTAAATAATCATAGGCTGAATTGAGAAACTTTTGACAAGAAATTAAGCTAAACTTGCATAAATGAAACTTGGCATCACATAAGTTAAATTATTTTGAAAAAGAAAACTAAAAACTACCTAAGGATTAAAAAAAAACTAAAAAACTTAACAAAATTCAATCTCCAAAGA
>NW_018397286.1:498447-498638 GCF_002168275.2 Theobroma umbraticum
TAGAGTTATCACATCCCCAAACTTAATATTTTGCTAGTCTTCGAGCAAAACTTGAAACAATAAAAGACGTATGAGAACTAAAAATATTAAATGACAAATTCATTGCACCAACTTAAAGATTACCTTTAAATTCCTCGTAAGTTGCCTAATTTTCAAGCTCACAGCAATTCATAAATATTGTTCAAGTTCAT
>NW_018397286.1:498648-498898 GCF_002168275.2 Theobroma umbraticum
AATTGCAAGCTCATTTTCAATTGGTTTCTCGTAGTTGTGTAGAGAGATCCTTACAATACATATCATGTCACTCAGATTAGTTTATGCTCATGCAAAAATTTAAATTAGTCAAGAGTTTCATAAGTTTGCTCTTCGTTTCTCTATCCACTAATGTAGGCTACACTCAATCAAGGATCCTTAGGACTTTATTTAGATTGTAATGTGTGGTTAGGGTGTTAAGGTATGATAAAGGATAAAATGTAGCTCAAAT
>NW_018397286.1:498908-499117 GCF_002168275.2 Theobroma umbraticum
ACATGATTATTCTAGGATCTATGGTGAGCTTTGTTTTTCACTTCTTCTAATCATACCCTTCTCCTTCAATTCATCATCATTGCAATTCATTAAGCACTTTATTCTGTTTTTGGATTTTTTTTCTTTTTTTTTGAATATGTGACTCCACTTTCACTTTTCTACCTTTTTCACTATTTCTAAGCTCAAAATATCTCCTCAAAATACTCTAT
>NW_018397286.1:499127-499238 GCF_002168275.2 Theobroma umbraticum
GTGATGGGTGTTAAAAGTGAAAATTTTATTTACAGATTAAGGCTTCTTACAAAGTGTTTAATGAAAAAAAAAGAAAATATTTAGCTCAAACAAGGGTGACTAAGGATATAA
>NW_018397286.1:499248-499424 GCF_002168275.2 Theobroma umbraticum
TAGGCTCAAAAAGCTCAATCGATCCAAAAATGGCCTAAGTCATCTCCCTAACTAAGTGTAACCAAGGATTTTGCCTCGAGAGAAACTAAAACAAATTCTAAAACTTGAGTTTTTTTTCAAAAGTTCGCATCTGCATAAACTTTCTCTAAGTGATCACGATTAGTTAAAGCAAGAAA